>NC_051423.1:2996577-3001738 GCF_015228065.2 Penaeus monodon | reverse complement strand
GGAGGGGGGGTGGGGGGGGGGGGAGAGGGGGGGGGAGGGGGGGGGGGAGGGGGGGGGGGGGGGGGCGTGGCCGTCGCCCCCCCGGGGAAGAGCCCAAGGAGGAGGAGGGGGAGGGGGAGGGGGAGGGGAGGGGGAGGAGGCGCTGGCCGTCGACCCCCGTGGGAGAGCCTCGAGGAGGAGGAGGGGGAGGGGAGGGGGAGGGGGAGGAGGAGGAGGAGGGGGAGGGGGAGGAGGCGCTGGCCGTCGACCCACACACACACACACACGAGCGCATACGCACACGCTCGGTCACGCACACACACATACACGAGCAGACACGAACGCACACGCGCACACGCACGCACGCGCTCACACGCACACGCTCGCTCACGCACACACACGCACGCACACACACACGAGCAGACACGAACGCACACGCGTACACGCACGCACGCGCTCACACGCACACGCTCGCTCACGCACACACACGCACGCACACACACACGAGCAGACACGAACGCACACGCACGCACGCGCTCACACGCACACGATCGCTCACGCACACACACACACACACACACACATACACACGAGCAGACACGAACGCACACGCACACGTACACGCTCGCTCACGCACACACACACACACACACAAACACGAGCAGACACGAACGCACACGCACACGCGCACACACATACACACACACACACACACACACACGAGCAGACATGAACGCACACGCGCGCGACGCACACACACAAACAGACACGAACGCACACGCACACATACACACACGCACACGCACATGCTCGCTCACGCACACACACACGCACACACGCAGACACGAGCATGCAGGCACGCACGCGCAAACTACAAAATATACACAAGCAGACACAAACACGCATAAACACACACACACAAGCAGACACGAACACACGCGCATGCACGCGCTCGCACGCACGCACGCACACACAACAAACAAACAAACACCAACAGATACAAAAGCAGACACGATCACACACACACACATACATACACGCGTGCTCGTATCCAAGTTTCAAGATGAAATGAAATCAAACTAATATGATTATATCAATTATCACGATAACAAATTTTATTACCTGGATAACAGCTTAAATAAAAAGTGTTTTTTTAAAGGCTGGATGCTACTGGGCCTTTTAAGTGTTAGGTAGTTCCATACCCGAGCGAAATACACTTCTGGCTGACAGGTAATTAATGCGCCTAAAGATGAAAATCCTTAAGAAATTGGTCAAACAGGCTAAGTTGCGCGAAGAGATACAACAGCTGTTGAGTAAGTACAGTGCCTTGAGTAGGGAGAAGGAGATCGCCAGGCTGAAGAGGTAAAGGAAGCAGGCTGTTAAGGATCGCAAGAAAGAATGCGAGCCGAAAGTAAAAGAGGAAAAACACTTAAAGGAAGTTTAGAAAATACAATCAAAGGAGCGTAGAGCTCTTGCGAAATAAGACTTGAAGAAGGCCAGAGGAGCTGAGAAGGACCGAAGAGCTCTTGCGAAGGAGCAGATGAAGTAAGCCAAAGAAGCTGAGAAGGCCCGAAGAGCTCTCGCGAAGGAGCAGATGGAGTAAGCCAAATTAAAGTAGCCTAAAGAAGCTATCTGTGGTGACTACATCGCGTCGGGCTTGTGCACACGACAGGGGCAGGATCATGCTGTTTAGCATACGGTGCAATATGACGAGAACACAGGTCTTGTAGAGTGTGACCTACGAACTGGGAGACTGAGTTCAGTGCAGTGAGGCCCGGCAAATGCTTTGCCTTCGCCGATTCCTATCCAAGTCCTGTCGCTAAGCATTGGCGTCGGGCTGGTCTTCGCCCTCCTTGCAGTGTTTTTAATGTGGAGGAAAATCAGTCCTAGCGACGATAGAGCTTTACAGTTCCACAGTTCCTTTCCACGGAGAGTGCTGATGTTACCTTTATATATATATATATATATATATATATATATATATATATATATATATATATATATAAAATATAGGCCGTGGTGGCCGAGCGGTTAGAGCATCGGACTCAAGATTGTCACGGTGGCAATCTGAGATCGAGGGTTCGAGTCACCGTCCGGCGCGTTGTTCCCTTGGGCAAGGAACTTCACCTCGATTGCCCTCCTAGAAAACGACATATCGCCTTGAGAAGTCGAGCGCAAGTGTCGTAGGGCAAGTTTACCGCCGTGGCACAAACGCGGTTGATTAGGAAGGGGATCCAATCAGGCAAGGGTGGCACTGCCCTATATAACCTCTCAGTAGTGAGTGAGAGGGCTATGCCCTGCAGTGGAATGAATGGCTGTGGAAAAAAAAAAAAAAAAAAAAAAAAAAAAAAAAAAAAAAAAAAAAAAAAAATATATATATATATTAAAATTATATATATATAATATATAATATATATTATATATATAAAATATATAGCCTAGCCACGGGTGGCCAAAACCAACCCAAGTCAGTGCGGGTAAATAGAGATGGTGACTCGGAAAAAAAAAAAAAAAAAAACCGGTCGGAAGGCAATGGGAAACCACCGCTCTAAATAGCCAAGAAAGATCATGGAAGCCCATGATCGCCAAGGCCGCGGTGGCCGAATGGTTAGAGCATCGAACTCAAGATTGTCACAAACGGCAATCTGAGTTCGAAGGTTCGAGTCACCGGCCGGCGCGTTGTTCCCTCGGGCAAGGAACTTCACCTCGATTGCCTACCTAGCCACTGGGTGGCCAAGCCAGCCCAAGTCAGTGCTGGTCCCAAGCCCGGAAAAAATAGAGAGAATGATTACCTAAAAAAAAAAAAAAAAAAAAAAAGGTAACACCGGCACTCTCCGTGGAAAGGAACTGGGGACCCTACCACGTACTCACTCCAAGAGCATCACAACATGAAAACTACAATTAAGTATCCTGTGACCATGCATACATGCACGCGCATGCATACACACATACATACATACATACATATGCAAATAGGCAGTCGAGGTGAAGTTCCTTGCCCAAGGGAACAACGCGCCGGCCGGTGACTCGAACCCTCGAACTCAGATTGCCGTCGTGACAGTCTTAAGTCCGATGCTCTAACTACTCGGCAACCGCGGCCTCATTATATATATATATATATATATATATATATATATATATATATATATATATATATATGCATTA
This sequence comes from Penaeus monodon, assembly GCF_015228065.2. Classification (NCBI taxonomy): domain Eukaryota; kingdom Metazoa; phylum Arthropoda; class Malacostraca; order Decapoda; family Penaeidae; genus Penaeus; species Penaeus monodon. The sequence goes on along the minus strand of NC_051423.1, from coordinate 2,998,594 downwards.
AAGGGAGGGTCATGTCTACAGAAAGTAATTTTGACAATGATAGTAGGGTTCTTACGATGACCTCTGAGAGGAATGGAGTAGCACTGTACTGATATCGCATCATAGTCCGTGAGGCAGGCAAGTAAGTCTTCTCCACAATCTGACCAATTTTTGTTATGTACAGGCAACTGCCTGTCCATATCTCTGGGGAGATATGGACAGTTCCATTGCAAGTATTGAGGGTTGGATGAGGTTCTGCAGGAATGGGGTTACCAGAGAGATCAGTTAGAGTTGATAATGCTATAGCTTGGTTTCAGATGTTACTGTGACGAGACGGGAACGATCAGGTCGGCTACGGAAAGAGACTTTGCCTACTTGTTTTTGGAGGCATTGCTGGAAGAGAAGTGTTGTCAGAGTAGGGAGCTGTGGGAGGGATCTAAAAAAATTGGTCCCATTTGGATATTTGCAAAGATGGGGGTATTAGAAGGACGGGGGCATGTGGAAGAGGAAGACAGTGCAAAATAGTTGAGTCGAGGGCTGAGGCCCAAGGCAGGGAAGATCCCCAGCATTGGGTGCCAGTCCTCGCTTCCTAAGCCTCCCATGACAACAACTGGCAAGGGATTGTGGGGGGATTTTTATGCAGATGGACACTAAATTTCATTTTAAGAATAAAATTATATAAATACATATATATATATATAGATATAAATACATATATATAGATATAAATACATATATATAATATATATATATATAATATATATATATAGATATAAATACATATATATATATATATATTTTATATATATATATATATATATATTTTATATATATATATATATATATATATTGTAAGCGAAAAGGCCACCGCTGTCACCAGATGTAAGCGAAAAGGCCACCGCTGTCGCCAGATGTAAGCGAAAAGGCCACCGATGTCGCCAGATGTAAGCGACACGTGAGTTGGGAGCACCACTTTGCCAGATGTAAGCGAGTGGCCACCGCAAGCCACCAGAATATGAGTGACACGAGAGATTAGGAGCACCGCATCACTAGATGTGAGCGAGACGAGAGATGGACTTGGGTGGGTCAGTGAAAAGGGGCTTAGCTTGCTGGTTATTCTTGACGACAGATATGAGACCCCTAAGAGACCCCGTGTCCCGAGTGGAGGACGAGGTGGGGGAGGGGCCCCGTGTGGTTTGGGGCGTTCTGTGTCCCTCTCTGTGTGGCTCGCCTTTAGGACGTGTCCTTTTATGCGGCGGTTTCCCTTGGGGGACGGATGTTTTTTTTCCTGTGCGAAAAGAAAAACCCGGGGCTGCATCTGCGCCTCCCAAGAGAAGGGCCCCTTGACGGAGGTGTGAAGTGTACAGGCTTTCTCTTTTGTTTACATTTAAAAATAAAAATAAAAAAAAAAGAAAAAAAAAAAAAAAAAAAAAAATTTTAAAAAATTAAAAAAAAAAAAAAAATTTTTAAAAAAAAAATGAAAAAAATTTTTTTAAACTAATAAAAACTAAAAAATTTAAAAAAAAAAATAAAAAAAATTAATTAAAAATTTCAAAAAATAAAAATTTATTCTTTTTTTTTAAAAGATTTTTATTTAAATTTTTTAAAATTTAAAATTTTATTAAATTTTTATTCAAATATTTAAAAAATTTTCAAAAAATTAAAAATTTTAAAAAATTATTAATTATAATCTAATTTTTTTATTAATAAATTTTTATTTTTAACTATTTTATAATTTTTTTTTTAAAAATTTTTTATTTTTTTTTTATTAAATTTTAATTAAAATTTTATATATATTATAATTAAATATTTATTATATCATTTATATATATTAAATTATTTATATTATATTTATATTATATATTAAAATTATATTATATAAAATTTAATTTATTTAATTAAATTTTTATTTTTTAAATTTTTATTTTAATTTAAAATTTTGTATTTCCCCCTTTTTTTATTTTTTTTGGTTTCCTTCCCCCAAAAAAGAAAATTTATTTTTTGATTTTTTGATTTCCCCAAAAAAATAAAAATTTTT
>NC_051423.1:2983497-2993497 GCF_015228065.2 Penaeus monodon | reverse complement strand
TCTGTCTGTCTGTCTGTCTGTCTGTCTGTCTGTCTGTCTGTCTGTCTCTCTCTCTCTCTCTCCACCACGTCCGCCCTTCCACCCAAAGTTCCCAAGTTCGTGCCAACACTAATTTCCATTACGTACGCAAAGTACACACGATTCTGTCCCACCGTCACGAAAGCAAAGAGAAAATAGGAGAGAGAGAGAGAGAGAGAGCGCCCCCTCCCTCACCCTTTCTCCCTCCCTCTCCCTCTCCCTTTCCCCCCCATACCCCCACCCGTAGGCCAACTTAGTCTACTTCCCAGCTGTGGCCTGAGTGTGGTTTGGCCCGGTGGCCTACATCGTGACGAAGGAGGTGACGGAGGAGGTGGCGAAGGTGGGTGGGGAAAAGAGAGGGAGGGAGGGAGGGAAGAGAGAGGGAGAGGGAGAGGGAGAGGGAGAGGGAGAGGGAGAGGGGGGAGGGAGGGAGGGAGGGAGGGAGGGAGGGAGGAGAGAGAGAGAGAGGAGAGAGAAGAGAGAGAGAGAGAGATAGAGAAGAGAGATGAGAGAGAGAGAGAGAGAGAGAGAGGGAGAGAGAGAGAGAGAGAGAGAGAGGGGGGGGGGGGGGGGGAGGAAGGAAGGAAAGAAGGAAGAGAAGAAGGGATAGAGGGAAAGAGGGAAGGAAGGAAGGAAGGAAGGAAGGAAGGAAGGAAGGAAAAAGGATAGGAGAAGAAATAAAGTAAGGTAGAGTGGGGGAAAATAAATAAATAACGGAAGCAAGGAAGGATGGGATGGAAGGAGGGAAAGACAAAAAAAGAAAAGGGAGACACAAACAACAAAAAGAAAAAAGAAAAAAAAAACGGAGAGAAAGGGAGGGGAAAGGGAGGGCAGGGGAGGGGGGGGGGGCGAGCGTGTATGTTTGATGGAGGTGTTTATGCCACGGAAGTCCCCCCGCACCCCCCTCCCCCCCCACACGGCATGGAAGTCGTAAAGGCGCCGTAATGGGATAATGACTCAATTCGCGGCGACGTTCCGGCATTAGCGTGCGCGAATGTCTCTGCGCCGAGCATAAAAGGGGGGCTCGTCGGGGGCAGTTAGCCGATCATTACCCTCCCATAACCGCCCACAGTTTCCCCTTTGTGGACGCCCGCGCCGCCGACGCCGCCGCCCGTGAGTTCACGTCCATTAGCCATCGACCTCATTCTGGCGCGGGAAGGTGAAAAAAAATATAAATAAATAAATAAAACTCCGGTAAAGAGGCTGTCACGTCGTCGGGAAACATTTGCGGGAATCGAGCGACGCGCGTCCGGGGGCCGCCAGGTCACGGGGGAACCAACCGCCTCACCACAACGCCCACGCAAAGACCCCGGAAACCCCAGGGACATGACACACCCAGGGCCACGGCAACCCCCGGGGAACCACTCCGCCGCGTAGAACACACCAGCGGCCACCGTGAACAAGGGCCTGCGCCGCAGAGGGGTCACGCAAGGTCGCGGGGGCAAGCCAAGGTCACAACCGCCGACACAACACCACCTGGAGCCTCGTAATGAGCTAATGACTCAATCGCCCTCACAGTTGCCTCGCGCCCGACGCGGTGTCACCCTCTCGGCACCCCGGGACGCCCTCCACACGCTCACAACAAAGGCTACGGCTAAAACAGGGCAACGGGGACGTTAATAAAAAAAATAAACCCAATTGGCATTACACAGCGGGGAGTAGGGAAGGAGGGATGGGAGGGAGGAGGGAGGAGGGTGGGAGGAGGGGGAGGGGGGAAAGGCGAAGCAGGACACCTCGCAATCCGAGACGAGCAGCGCGGCGGCGGGGGCGTGGGAACCCAGGATTTTGGAGGCCCACACGCCCGCACTCCCACACACGGGCACGCCGCACCGGTAGCGAAGGCGCTCCCGCAGCTCTCCCAAGCAGCCGCAGGAAGCCTTCAAGCACACAAACAAGTCTTGTGGAAAGACAAGGAGGTAATCAGAGCAGACGCCGGTACACCACACGTCACACCGGCGGGGGACGGGGGCAGGGGGAGAGGGGAGTGGGGAGGGGAGAGGGAGGAGGGGACAGGGTAAGGGAAGAGTAAAGAGGGGGGAAGGGAGAGTGCAGGGATGAGGGAGGGCGGGAGGGGGAGCAACCGACACTCGAGAACGGGTACGATTGCATGCCTGGCAGGGTATCATCTTTCCACACAAGCCATTAATAATGCATGACTCAGCAGGATTCATTGACGCATTCTCGCCGGGAAGCCACAGGGGGTCGGCCGCGCGCCTCGGCGACCCCCGCACGCCGCCCCCTGCCTTCTCAGAACCCTCCCCCCCCAATAAAAAGCCCTGCAAAGTTGAATGTAAGACAACCCAGATTCCGGGGTGTCGGCGATGGAACCCCCCCCCCCGACTGAACCTCCCAACGGAACCCTCGTACGGAACCTCCGAAGATGGATGGGGTTATTCGGCATCTGAGGTCACGTTCATTACCATACGACACGGGGGGGGGGGGGTCCGTTATCTGGGGCGGATTTAACCACGAGGGGGAGAGGGGGGAAAGGGGGGAGAGGAGAGGAGAGAGAGAGAGGAGAGAGAGAGAGAGAGAGAGAGAGAGAGAGAGAGAGAGAGAGAGAGAGAGAGAGAGAGAGAGAGAGAGAGAGAGAGAGAGAGAAGAGAGAGAGAGAGAGAGAGAGAGAGAGAGTAAGAGAGAGAGACATACAGAGACAAACAGAGCCCTAAGAAACCTCTCTAAATCAAAGCAAAACCCCCTGTATACCTTGAGAAACTCAGGGGACACGAGAGCATGGCACAGCCGCGCTTCCTCCTTCCTTGCGCCGACCTTTAAACCCCGGAGCGACCGCAGGAGGAAAAAGCACAAACTTGTAGAGTCACCCTCGAATCCCCGTCCCACGACTCGGCGCCTGCAAGCACTCCGCTGCGGGTTCTTCCATCGGCTGCCTGGGACCGAGTTCGAGAGAGGCCGCTTGCAAGCACACCGGTGACACGACATGGCATGACAGGGCTGGCACCGAAGACCAGAACAGGGCCAGTTGCATCGCAATAGGCTTATGGCACACGGCCGCTATGTTTGTATATGTGCTTGTTTGTCTGTATCTATGTGTCTGTCTGTCTGTCTGTCTATTTGCACATGCGTATCTTTATATCTATATCCGTATGTTTGAATGTCTCTATGTCTCGTTTGTGTCTTTATTTTTGTCTGAATGTGTCTGTCTGTCGCGTATACCTGTCTCTCTCTCGAAAACTGATCCGAGTAAGGCACCAACCCACGCCCCCTCGAGTACTCTCCACCAGGGCGCTGTGCCATGCCCCTTGCCCCGTGCTGCAGGAGGCCCTCCCCGCCACGATGCCCCTCCGGCCGAAGGCGATAAGGAATCCGCTAATAACGAATGTGGATCCCAACCGCCCATTAAGCCCTCCCTCCCGCCACCCGCTCCGATTTAGACGACGCCGGAGCATCCACATCTTCGCGTTCCATTTTCTTCGCCGCCGCCGTCGCCAGACGCCGCTCTTTTTTTCAATTGATTTGGTCTCGATTTCAGAGTGGATCGCTCCTTCTCTTCTCTTTAATTTCCTCTTTGTGTGTCTATCGCCGTCGTTCTGTATCCCTCAGCTTTATGTCCGTTGTTGTGGTTGGGTTTTGTGTGTATGGTGTGTGTTTTTTTGGTGTGTGGGGTTGGGGTGTGGGGTGTGTTTTTTTGTGTGGGGTGGGGGTGGGGTGTGTTGTTGTGTGTGTGGGGGTGTTTTGTACCAAAATCTAGCGCTCATCTATCTATCTATGGGGTTTGTCTGTTTGTCTTGGCCATCTACCTTTCTGCTTTAATTTTATCAGTCTATCTTTTTTAAAAATCTAAAATGTTTGTGTGTGGGGTTTTTGTTTTTGTGTGTGTGGGGTGGGGGTGGGGGTTTTTTGTGTGTGTGTGTTTTGTTTGTGTTGTGGTGTGTGGGGTGTTGTTTTCCTCCCCTTACACTTCGGGAGCAGCAGAACCTAACCAAAACCTACGACCGGTAAATACAGTGCATTATCACTCTGCACCAAACAACAGGCAACCCCCAACAAAGAAAACGGAAAGCAATTTGAGCAAAGCAACCCCCAAACTCACCCTTTCCTCCGGCCCCCCCCCCTTTCCCCCCCCGGTCCCCCCCTTCCCCCCTTTTTTTCCCCCCCAAAAAACCCCCCCTCCTCCTCCGGGGGGTTTGTCTCAAGGGCTTTTTCGGGGTTTAAAAATCACTTTTCGGGGCATTACCCTCCCTTTCCCTCGGGGCTATGGATGTGCCCCAGGGGTAAGAACGGGGGGAGGAGAAGGGGGGGAGGGTGAGAGATACAGGTGGAGGAGGAGGAGGAGGAGGAGGAGGAGGAGGAGGAGGAGGAGGAGGAGGAGGAGGAGGAGGAGGAGGAGGAGGAAGAAGGCTGTTCCGTCGGTCGATAAGGGTCACCTTTCTACGCTCAGTGAATGGGATTTCCGACCCTGGGTGAGTATGGTTGTGGCGATCCCCCCAGGGGCAAAAGGTGATGGCTTTTTGGTGCGGGCGGTAGACGACGAACCATGTTTAAAAAGGTTTTTGGGTTCAGGGTTGTTAAAATTGTGTTCCCCTGTTCGGGGTTACAAGGTGTACCATTCATTTTCTTTTGCTTTAACATTCATTTGTAAGTCCACGCCCCCCCAATGTTGCGAGGAAGATGGGACTCCCAAGTCAGCAAAAAATCGGGCCCTTGGGCCCATGACAACAAACAACAACAAAACAAAAAAAGAAAAAAAAACCCAAAAAAAATTTTAAAAATAACAAACAAAACAAAAAACCACCGCCACACCCCGAAAAAGGGAAAGAAAGGAAAACAAAAAAACCAAAAACCCAACCCCCCCCCCTGCCTCCCCCCACAAAAAAAACCCAGCAAAAAAAAAAAAAAAAAAAAAAAAAAAAAAAAAAAAAAAAAAAAATAATAATAATAAAAAAAAATCCAGGTAATCAACCTTCCTGCCTTGAAGAATCGCAATCAAAGTGAAATTAATCCCGAGCGGCGTAAATCCCCCTCTCGCGCAAGTGACGTCATCAAGACTCACGGCAAGGTAGGCTCCTCGCGGCGGTGGGGGGAGGGGGAGGGGGGGAAGGGGAAGGGGGAGGATAGGAGGGGGGAAAATGGGGGAAAGGGGGGGAAGGGGAAGAGCAAGGGGGGGTGAAGGAAAGGGGAGGGGGGGAGGAGAGGAAAGGGGGGAAGAGGGAAAAAGGGGAAAGAGAGGGAAAAGGGGAGAGAGAGAGGGGGAAAAGAGAGAAAGAGAGAGAGAAGAAAAGAGAGAGGGGAGGGGAGTGAAGAGAGGAGAAGGAGAGTAGGAAAGAGAAGAGACGAGAGCGGGAGAGAGAGAGAGAGAGGAGAGAGAGGAGGAAGGAGAGAGATGAAGAGAGAGGGGAAAGTGAGAAAAGGGGAGAAAAGAGGAAAGAAAAGAGAAAGAGAGAAAAAATGAGGGGAAAAAAGAGAGAGAGGAGAGAGAGAGAGAGAGGGGGGAGAGTGGGGAAAAGACGAGAGAGAGAGAGAGAGGAAGAGGAGGAGGAGGGCGGAAAAGAAAAGAAGAGAGGGGAAAGAGGGAGGAAAAGGGTGAAAAGAGAAAAGAGAGAAAAAGAGGAGAGAGGGGAGAGGGGGGGAGAGGGGGGGGGGAGGGAGGGAGAGGGAGAGAAGAGAGAGAGAGAGAGGAGGAGGAGAGAGAGAGGAGATGGAGAGAGAGAAGAGGAAAAGAGAGAGGGGGAAAAGAGAGAGAGGAGGGAGAGGGGAGGAAAGAGAGGTTGAGAAAAGGGGATTGGGGAGAGAAGGGGAGAGAAAAGATGAGGGGGAGAGAGAGAGAGAGAGAGAGAGAGGACGGAGATAATTACGACAGGCAGATGATTGGGAAGGAGGGAATCGAGGGAGGGTGGGAACGGCGCAGAGAGAAGGGGGGGGGACGACAGAGAGGTGAGGAGGGCAAAGCGAAAGAGGAAAAAGTTTTAAAACTCCCCCAACTATTAAGGGGCACGCAAAAGCACAGCCTCGCCCTCCCAAAGGGGGAAAGGGGGACAAAGGGACAAGGAACAAAGAGGGGGGGAAAAAAAGGGGAGGGGGAACGAGAGGGTGGGAAAAACGCCCTGGGATGATTAGGAGGAGGAATCATTCTCCTTTCCTCTCTCTCCCCCTTTTTTTCTTCTTCCCTCCGTTTTTTTTCTCCCTCCTTCCCCATCTCCCCTTTTTCCTCCCTTCCCTTTCCCCCCCCTTTCCCCCCTTTTCCCTTTTCTCCTCCCCCTCCTTTTTTTCCCCCCTTCCCCTTTTCCTTTCTTTCTCCCCCCCCCCCCAAAAAAAACCCTACCCCCGCCTTATCGTGTGGCACTGGCTCTGGCACTGGCACTGGCGGAAGTTGCGGGGATTAATCACAAAAATGGGCAACAGGAAGGAACAAGGAAAATTTTGATGATTTAAAGATGGAGGAGAATGAAATTGGGAAAAAGGGGAATTTTGGTTGGGGTTTCTCTATCTCCTGTCTGTCTTTTCTGTTTGTCGTCTGTCTGTCTGTTTTTCTGGGGGGCCTTTTTTTTGGGGTTTTCTTTTTCTGTTTTCGTCTGTCTGTTTTGTCGTCTGCCTGCCTGCCTGCTGTTTTCTGTTGTCACGTTTATGACGCGTGGGGGTTGGTACACGCGGTTTTGCGTGAAAACCCTTTTAACAAAGGGGGGGTCAGGTTTCCCTGACATGACGTGTGTGCCCCCTAATCTTTTTCGTGAAAATGGGTTGGAAATTTGCTCGAAATTTGAGAGACCCCCCCGGTTTTGGGCGCGTGAGGGATACCCGGGCCCTTTTACACCCTATGGGGTTTGGAGAATGGTCTGTTTCAGGAAGGGGGGAAGGGGAACGGGGGGGGGGGGGGAGGGGGGAGGGGAGGGGGAGGAGGGAGGAAAGGGGGGCCCCGGGGTAACCCAAAGGGGGTTGGGGGCCCTGGCACCCGCCTTGGGGAAGTGGGCACAGGGAGAGGCACCACCAAACAGCAGGGGAATGGACTACATCCTTTAAAATGTGGAGTTCCCGGGGGGGAACAGAAGGGGCCCCCGCCCCTTTAAAAATTTGCTTGTTTACTGATTGCGTTTAGGGAAAAAGTTTTCCTTCATTTAGTTTATTTTTTTTTAAAGGAGAGATACATGGGGAAATTGGCGAAATATCAACTGATATGTCAAATGTTTGAAACAGAGAGAGAGAGAAAAAAAAAGGAATAGCAATAAAAAAAAAGTAATTTACAGATTTAAGAGCCATTAGTGCTCCATCCTCTGTCCCAGGATTCGACATCATGGAGGGGCGACGGGCGTTTTACAGGATGAAGAGGGATGGAGGAGGAGAGAAAAGAAAAGGAAGGGGGAGAAAGGAGGGAAAAGGAAGGAAAAGGAAGGAGGGAAAAGGAAGGGGAAAAGGAAGGAGGGAAAAGGAGGGAAAAGGAGGGAGAGGAAGGAGGAGGAGGGAGGAGGAAGGAGAGGAAGGAGGAGGAGGGAGGAGGAAGGAGAGGAAGGAGGAGGAAGGAGAGGGAGGGAGAAGGAAACAGAGAGAGGGAGAAGGAAAGGGAAGGGACAGAGAAAGAAGGGCAAATAGGAAAAGGAAAGATGAAAAACATAGAAGGAAGCAAAAGAACCAAGAAGAAAAGCGAGTATTGAAAAATAAGGAGAACGACAGAGAAGGAAGATGTGAGATGGAGAAAAGAGGGAAGGGAATGGAGGAAGGAAGGAAGGAAGGAAGGAAGGAAGAAAGGAAGGAAAGAAGGATGGAAAGAAAGAAGGAAGAAAGAAAGAAAGAAAGAAAGAAAGAAAGGAAAGAAGGATGGAAAGAAGGAAGGAAAGAAGGAAGGAAGGAGGAAAGGAAGGAGGGAAGGAGAGGGATAGCGAGGAATGACGAGGACAACCTGCTTCATCCGTGCCCTCCATCATGCCCGGCCGTGACTGACACCGCTATAAATACCCTGCTTGATTACACGGCTCGTACGCATGGCTAATGACGGCTAACCTGCACACCCTTCCCCCCTCCCCCCTCCCCTTCCCCTCCTTCCCTCACTGACCTTTTCTCACACTCTCTCCCATCGCCTTCCCTCCACCCCCACTCCCCTCTCCTTCCCTCGCCCTTCTCCTCTCTTCTAGTTCTTCCTCCACTTCACCCTCACCCCCCCCCGCCTTGCTCTCCATCACCCTTCCCACGATGCCGTTAAATTGCCGGCTAAACTCCTCCCCCCCCCTTCTGCAAGTGCACGCGCTGAACCAAAGTGAAAAGGGCCAATACCTATTTCTCACCCCTCCCCCTTCCCCCTCCTCTTTAGCCCTTCCCGATCCCTCCTTCCCCTTCCCTCCTCTTTCCCTTTCCCCCTCCTCCTCCCTCGTCCCTCCTTCCTCCTCCCCCTCCTTCCCCCCCTCCCCCCCCTCCCCCTCCGGCCGCTCCATCATCCCTCACAAAACAATGAGGAAAGAAAACAATACCGAAGTTGATTAATGACCTCGATCATACTACCGCCCCCCTCCCCCTTCCCCTCCCTCCCAACCCCCCTCTATTATCCCGGCCAATCGCGGGCGGGGATGGGCGTCGGGCGGAGGGCGGGAGGCGCCTCTTCTAGTGCAATCTCGTTTTCCCTACTCACAACAAGGCACTTCGTAACGGCCAGGACGAGGAGAGGGCGAAAATGAGGATGGAAGGAGAGAGAGAAGAGAGAGAGAGAGAGGAGGAGAGAGAGGGGAGAAATGAGGATGGAGAGAGGGGGAGAGAGAGAGAGAGAGAGAGATGAGAGAGAGAGAGAGAGAGAGAGAGAGAGGGTGGGGAAGAAAGAGGAGGAGGGGGAGGGGGAGGGGGGGAGGAGGAGGAGGGGGGGAGGAGGGGGAGGGGGGGAAGGAGGAGGAGGAGGAGGAGGAGGAGGGGAGGAGGAGGAGGGAGGAGGGGGGGGGAGGGGAGGGGGTGGAAGGGAGGAGGGAGGGAGGGGGGGAGGAATAGGAGAGAGAGTGGGAGGAAGGAGGAGAGGGACGAGGAGGAAAAAAAGAGGGGAAGGAAGATAGGAGGAGGAAAAGGGGGAGGAACGAGAGATGTAAGAGAAGAAAGAAGAAAGATCCTCACACCCCACCCCCCTTCCCCTCCCCTGCCCTCCCCTCCCCACCACCCCTGCCCCCTACCCTCACCACCCCCACCCCCACCCCCACCCCGCGCCCACAGCGCCGCCGACCCGATCCCGCCCGCAGCCTCGCCCGGACGTGTAGTGTATATCAGAGCAAAGTCTAATGACGGGGCATCGGCGGCCTCCCATCCATGCAAACATTCAATTACGCCTCGTAGTTCCCGGCCCGAGACGCTGGGTGGCCGCGGGAGGGAGGCGCCCTGAGGACCCCGGCCGCCGCTCCGACGCGACCCCAGCGCCCCCGAGGAGCTCCTTCGAACGGGGTTACTTACAGCGCCAAGACACGCGTCCGGAGGTAAGGAGGTTGGGGGGAGGGAGGGAGGGAGGGAGGGAGGGAAGGAAGTTGGGGGGGGAGGGAGGGAGGGAAGGAAGTTGGGAGGGAGGGAGGGAGGGAGGGAGGGAAGGAGGGAGGGAGGGTGAGGAAAGAGGTTGGGGAGGTTGGGGAGGGAGGGAGGGAGGGAGGTTGGGAGGGAGGGAGGGAGAGGCAAGGGTGTACCGAGGGACGGTTTTCTCGTAAATTCGGAGGTACAAGGGTACAAGAACTCACGCATATCCACATACATACATACAGACGCAAAGAATGTAACAGAGCCCACGATAGAAACGGAATATAAGCGTTTCGTTTTATTTCCGTGCACACGACACTGTTTTTGCCCACACATACATACATACATACACACAGAAAGACATGTTTGCACATACACTTTTACACACTCACTTACTCACTCACTCTCTCTCTCCACCTCGCTTGCTCACACCATCCCTATTGCATGCAATAAAGCAAAACTTGCCTTCTCATCCAACAAGGTGAAATGTATACGCAATCCGACGAGTGTGAGTCACCGATATCGTCTTCCCTGCAATGATTGCCAGTTGCATAATCCC
>NC_051423.1:2930997-2978497 GCF_015228065.2 Penaeus monodon | reverse complement strand
GGCTTTCACTGCGGGTTAAAAAAAAAGGGGGGGGGGGCAGGGAACGCCAAGCAGCGGGAAACAATGCCTTCAGCTACAGCAGTTAGGCACGCACGAATTTTTGTGAACACGGATGCAAGCGCGTTTGGGTAGTTGGTGTGTGTGTGTGTGTGTGTGTGTGTGTGTGTGTGTGTGTGTGTGTGTGTGTGTGTGTGTGTGTGTGTGTGTGTGTGTGTGTGTGTGTGTGCATATATGTATGTACGTGTACATGTGTGTTTCCTCCCCATCCTCACCCCTCACCCCTCGCCCTAACCCGACCCAACTCGACCCCACCCTACGCCCACAGACCCTTTCCCCCTCCCCCCACATACGTCATGGGGGGGGGGGACGCCCGTGCTCGCCGCCGCCCGTGCTCTCTCGACTCCCGCGTATATTTCTTCCCGTTGGCGTGACGAGGTTCCTGGGCTGGGTACAGGTTATGGCCTCGCGAACCTCGGGCGCCCATGTGAACTGTAGTGGGGGTGGGGAGGGTAGGGAGGGTGGGGAGGAAGGGGATGGGAGAGGGAGGGGAAAGGAAGGGGGAAGGGGAACCGGACGGGGGAAGTGGATGGGGAGGGGAAGGGGAAATGGGGGGGGGGGGGGGAAGGGGAGGGGATTGGGGAAGGGGAAAGGGGAGTGGGATGCCGGTGGGGAATGGATAAAAGGACGATGGGAATGGGAGTGTGAGGAAGAACGTGTGAGAGTGCGGGGGAGAGTGGGGGGGGGTGGATAAGAGGGCTAGAGAGATGGATTCCAAGCCTGATCATCAAAATAATGGCGTCCTTCTTGGCGGGCGAGTGGGCGCGTATTAGAAACGAAACTCTCACGCCATCTCTCCTCGTGCTCGTGTTACATGAACAATATGTAATAGAAATAATCACAAGTGAAACAACATACGATCATGTCCCTTTTAAAAGCTCATTTTTAAAAAGGGTTTGGGGACGGGGAAGGGGGGGAGGGGTGGGGGAGGAGCGGGATGGAAGAAAAGGTAAGAGAAGGGCGGGGAGATTGGAGGAGAGGAGGAGGGAGAGGAGGAAGGAAAGAAGAAGAAGAAGAAGAAGAAAAAGAAAAGAAAAAAAGAGGGAAGAAAGAAGGGGAAAAAGAAAAGAAGAAAAAGAAGAAAAGAAAAAGAAGAAGAAAGGAAGGGAAGGGGGGGGTAGGAAGGGGGGAAAGGGGGACGAAAAAGGAAGAGGAGAGTAGAGAGAAGAGTCGAGTTAAGACGAGACAAAAAAAAGAGAAAGCAAGAGAATAAAATAAAATAGGATAAGAATAAAAGACGGAGACCCAAGAAGGTTTTCCCCCTCCCCGGGCCCGGGGACGCCCGGGAGCCGCTGCCGCCACGACGCGCGAGCAGCAGCTGCGAGCCGTCCACCGCGTCACCGCGAGACACGCCGCTCCACCTTGTTTGTTTATCTTCTCACACACTACTTGGAAGACAATGGTGACAGCTGTGCCCCCTGCCCCTGCCCCTGTAGACGACCCTCTCCTTCCCTCTCCCTCTCCCTCTCGTTCTCCCTCTCACAGACCCCTCTGAATGCCTTATCCCTTCATCTCCATCTCTTTATTTCCCTTCCTTCCTTCCCCTCCCTCACTCTCTACCCTCACCTTTTCCGCACCCTCAACCTCTCTCTCCCTGACCCTTTCCTCCCCGATCTCTCTCCCCACGCCCGTAAGACAACCCCTAAACCACCCATGCGGATCTCCAATTCCAGTGACAAGAACCCACCCACCAACGTCGTCCTCGAGGGAGATGGGGGGGGGGCGATTCTCCTCCTTCCCCTTCTCCTTCTCCTCCTTCTTATTCTTATTCTTATTCTTTTTCTTCTTCATCTTCTCCTCCTCCAGGGACACGATCGACACTCGCGTGACGCACTCGGCAGCCGCTCTCGCATCGCCCGTACGTCTTCATCGCGCTGACACCTCCCGCAACATAAGCGCCGCCCACGGGTTGAGTGATGGCCTCCGCGAATTAAGAGAGAGATCAAGTAATATCAAATAGAACGATAGAACGAGGGGGCGGGGGCGGGGGAGGGAGGGGGGGAGATGGGGAAGAAGAGGGGGGGAGGGGGAGGGGGAGGGGGAGGGGGAGGGGAGGAGGAGGAGGAGGAGGAGGAGAGGAGAAGGAAGGGAGGAGGAGGAGGAAGGGAGGAGAGGGAGGAGGAGGAGGGGGGGAGGAAAGAAGGAGCTGAAGGAAAAGGAGGAGGAAGAGGATAGGGAGAACTCGTGTGCCCCTCCCTCCCCCCTCCCCCCCCGCCCTGGCGAGAGAGAGAGAGGGCCCCCCGGGCAGAGCAACGACAGGATCTCGAGGGACCTTTAAACGCTTGGTAAACACTTCGATGTTATTTTTTCATTCATGCGAGAGATGTTTGTTGTGCGTGCCTGCCACCGGAGAGAGGAGGAGGAAGAGGAAGAGGAAGAGGAGGAAAGGGAGAACGAGATGGAGAGGGAGGGAAGGGGAAAGAGGGGGGTGGGGGAAAAAGGGGGGAGAGAAAAAGAGGGGAGGGGGGGGAGGGAGGGAGAGAGGGGGGGGAGGGAGGGGGAGGGAGAGGGGAGGGAGGGAGGGAGGGAGAGGGAGAAAAGAAAAAAGGAGGGGGGGGGAGAGAGAGAAGGGGAGAGAGGAGAAGAGGGGGGGAGAGAGAGGAGAGAGAGAGAGAGAGAGAGAGAGGAAGAGAAAAGAAGAAGGGGAAGAGATAAAGACAGACAGAGACAGGGAGATGGAGAGGAGGAGGAGGAGGAGGAGGAGGAGGAGGAGGAGGAGGAGGAGGAGGAGGACCAGGGTGTGAAAACACGAGTTCTCAAGAGTCCACAAATTTTCTGAGAAGCATTTTGTCATCCCGGCGCCCGTAACCTGCCGTCTTGGGGGGGACGACTTCCCCCCCGCCCCCCACGCCCCCCCCCCCCCCCCCACCCTCCCCCCCCCCCCCATTCCCCCTGAACGCCATACTGCGCCCCTCCCCCCCCGGCCTGTAACCACCACCTAAAACACCTACAATACCTCCTTCCCTCCCTCCCTTCACACTTAATTTTCTCCCTCCCTTCCTCAATTCACTCACCACTCCTTCCCTCCCTCAACTCCCTCCACTCTCCATTCCCTCCCTCCCTCCCCCCCTCCACTCCAATTCCCTTGTCCCCTCCTTCCCTCCACTCCCCATTCTCTCCCTCCTTCCACTCCCCATTCTCTCCCTCCCCTCCCTCCACTCCTCCTCCTCCCTCAACTCCCCTCCCCCCACCTCCTGCACCCCCAGACGCCCTCGAGACGAGCTAACGTGAAGCGCAAACACTGGAAGGCCTTCGCTCCAGCAGGCCGCTTTTGCGAAACACGACCCCGAGACAAGTCTGTGTTTTGCTGTTTATCCGTCCGTCTCTCCCCCTCCCTCTCCCCCCTCTTCTCCTTCTCCTCCTTCCCCTTCTTTTTTTCTTTCTCCTTCTCTCTTCCTCTCCTTTTCTTTTTTCCTTTCATTTCTCTTCCTTCGCACATTCCCCCCTCACCCTCTCCCTCTCTCTCTCCCTCTCCCTCCTCTTCTCCATCTCCTTCTTCCCATCCTCCTCTTCCCCCTCCCCTTCCCTCTCCTCCTCCCTCTTCCCCCTTTCCTCTCCCTCTCCTCCTCCCCTTTCTCTCCCCCTCCCTTCCCCTCTCCTCCCCTCTTACCCCCTGTCCTTCCCTGCCCCCTAAGCCGCGTTTGCTCAGCGTCCAGCCCGTGTTTGGGTCCGCACTCCAGCCTCGGCTTTTCGGACACCTTCGGTAATTTTCCGCGGGGAACAAGGCAAACACTCGGGCTGGATCTTTGTTGCTGTTTCATCACCATCATCATAACTTATCAATTCATTATATCGCTAAAAAATTGGGGAATAAAAATGGCCGTCTTATTTTCTTGATAGGCGGAAATTACTACATAAGCACAAAAGCGCGGCCGTTCGATAAAAAATAAATAAATAAATAAAAAGAAAATTTGGAAAACTTCTTTGCAATTTTCCCTTTTCTATTTTCCTTAGGTATATGTACACCACATACTCTCATAAAACAACCTTTTCCCGCCGCCATGACAAAGGTAGAAAGCATAACAATCTATATCAATCTTGCTCTCCCATAGAGCCATTCCTGTCAACATCTATATCATGACACAAGGTACAAAACATCGCTATAATCAACTCATCCACCTACTTTTGAACAAAAATGAGTAACGTTATACCATATCCTCATCCCCTCCCCCCTTCCCACTTATCCACCTTGTATCCTTTCCCTATCCCCTTATCTTTTCTTTCCCTTTTATCCACCTTACTCATCTCATCCACCTTACTCCCCCCTTTTCTCATCCACCTTATCCCTCTCTTTCCTCGTCCACCTTCGTCCCATTTATCCCTCTCTTCCCTCACCCACCTCCTTCCTCTCCCCAGCCTCTCGTCCTCCACATAGGCCAGGTTTTAATATCCGCCCAGTCATCCACTTTACATCAAGTACCCGCACGACTGACAGCGACGCCTCAACATCACTCTTCCTGACATCAAAACACTCCTCCTCTCCTCTCTCCATCTTGCAGCCTCTTCCCCTCTTTCTTTTTCTCTTTCTCTCTTTCTTTCTTTGCCTTTCCCATTCCCTTTCTTTTTCTGTTTCTTTTTCTCCCTCAAACATTCTCTCTCTCTCTCTCTCTCTCTCTCTCTCTCTCTCTCTCTCTCTCTCTCTCTCTCTCTCTCTCTCTCTCTCTCTCTCTCTCTTTCCCCAGTCACGCGGAAAATGATGAGATTTTACTAATGAAACTATGAAGCAATATACATGTGTTTTATATAGCAATATGTTGCATGGGTTAGGCTTAAACTTTAATTAACACTTTGGAAGCTGTATTCCTGCAACAGACCTTTATTTCATTTATGAATAAACATATCATCCTAACATATGTATAATAATAATAAAAAAAAACATTACAAAACAATAAAAAAAAACAGAAAAACAACAAATTAAGACGAAGAGAAAAGGGTGGAAATAAAGGGAAAAAAAATTCACCCCGGACCCCCCACCCCCTTTTTGAGTCCCCCCCGGGCCCTTGAGGGCGCCCGAGTCCGTGCCGGCTCCGAGGGCCAGATTGGACTGGGGGGGGGGGGGGTTGACCTCTGACCTCGTCGCAGATACGAGGGAGGAATGCCGTTTTGGGCGGCGTTGTCGGGGAAGCGTTTAAGGAAACCCCTTATCACGCGCCAGGTCTTTTTATCTTATGATTTCCAAATTCTCTTTCATTCCATTCTATCGGCGCTCCTCTTAACACTGCTAGGGTCTTTTTTTAAATAATATTTCAATTCTCTTTCTCTCCCTTTTACCAACTTTCCTCTTAAAATTCCATATGCTTAATACAAATTGCATAAATTGCATTCAACCAAGGAAAATACATAAAACAAACATAAAAATATAGTTTTAAAAAACCCACCTGTTTTCCCCGTCTTGTTGCAAATTCGTTCTCTCTCTCCCCCTCCCTCCCCTCCCCCTCCCTCTCCCCCCCCTCTCCCTCCCCCTCCTCACCCCTCCCCACCCTTTCCCTCTCCCCCCCTCCCCTCCCCCCCTCTCCCCCCCCCCCCCCTCTCCCTCACAACGCCAGGTAACACAGGAGCATCCAAGTCACCCATCATCCGCCGCTCATCCATCACCCGCCAACGAGCGTATGGGATAATGACAAAGATCCTTCCCCCAAGCACACAGCACCCGCAATTACTTTAATCAATCACAATGAACTGAGAGAAAATGAGAGATAATGAAAGCTCGAACGGAGATGGGGGGAGGAGGGAGGGGGGAAGGGGGGGGAGGGGAAGGGGGAAAAGGGAAAAGGGGGAAAGGGGGAGGGGGGGGGGGGGGGGAGGAGGAGGAGGAGGGGGGGAGGAGGAGGAGGAGGAAAAGGGGGGAGGTGGAGGAGGAGGAGGAGGAGGGGGAGGAGGAGGAGGAGGAGGGGAGGAGGGAAGGAGGGGAAAGGGGGGAGGGGAGAGGAGGAGGGGAGATGAGGGGGGAGGGGAGAGGAGGAGGGGAGATGAGGGGGGAGGGGAGAGGAGGAGGAGAGATGAGGAGGGAGGAGGAGGAGGGGGGGGGAGGGGGGAGGAGGGGACGAAGAGGAGGAAGAGGAGGAGGAGGATTTTTCTCCTATTAGTTATTCTCACTTTTATGTCCCCTTCCTATCCTTTTTCTGTTAATTTTTCACTTCCATTCATATTTCTCATATTTTCCTTTACAGTGTCAAGCTCTCCCTCTCTCCACCTATTCCTCTTTCTCCTTCTCCCCCCCTCCCCCTCCTTCCCTCTCCTCCATCCTTCTCCTCCGCCACCCACCCCCCTCCTTCCCTCTCCTCCATCTTTCTCCTCCGCCACCCACCCCCTCCTTCCCTCTCCTGCCGTCACTCGCCACTCCATCACAACTCCGCCCCCCCTCCCCGCCCCCCGTCGACGTGTTGGAAACTTTTTTATGAAGTAACTTTACCCGTGTCGCTGCGGCAGAGGCAACATCGCGGACAATAGCGGAGGTTTCCCCTTCCCTTCCCCTCGCGTTTTCCCTTTTCATTCGTCCCTCTCATTTTAGCACCGACTCTTGTTCTTCCTTTTTTTATTGCGATATATGTACATTTTTTCCTTTTCTGTTTTTCTCCCTCGCGTTCTTTCCTTATGAGTGTATGCATTGGTGTGTATATTTCCTCCCGTTCTGCTTTATCTCGCCTTTGCATTAATCCAGTTTTTTTTCTTGGTCTCCCCTTGCCGGCGTCCCCGTCAACCCTTCGAAAAGAACCTCCCTCACTTCCCTCCGTCCTCCTTTTCCCCTCGCGACCCTCATAGAGGACTCATAGAGGGAGCGAGGCGACCTCCCTCTCCCCCTCCCCCTCCCCGCCCCCACAAAGCGCGCCGCCCCCGCCCTCATGAGGCGGGAGGGTCGGCGGCGCCGGCACCTCCGCGCGCCGTTTGATCCCTTGATTTATCGCCCGGGAGCCGACACCGGGGCCGTCCGCTGCGCCCTTCGCCCCTCTTCGCCGCCGCCGCCGGGTAATTGGTGTGCCCGCGAACTGTGCCGCCCCTGGGGCTGGTGGGGGCGTGGGTGGGGCGGGAGGCTCCGCTGCGGCGTGGGACGTGGCATCCTGATGGAGCCGTGCAAGCATATCCTGACGGGACGGCGGGTCCGGGGCCGGGGAGGGGCAGGGGGCGCGGGGAGGGGCAGGGGCGCCCCCGCCCGCTAATCGCATCCTTCGAGTGACAGCCTCGACAGATTCATGTGCCAGCGGCCATCACAGCAGCCTCGACGCCCGCCACCATACACGGCCTTAATTTATTCTTTTTGACGTGACGCTTCGCCCCCCCCCACGCCCCCAAGCCGGGCCCGGCCTGAAACCCCTGTCCCGGGAACGCAGCAACACCGCATGGCACGCAACACCCGTCGCCGCAGCCATTAACCGCTGGGCCTCCGACGCAGAGAGCTCTGATTGCGCGAAACGAAGCTCAATCGTGATCCTTCGCCGCAGAGGAAAACGGCTAACGACCATCGGCGCTCGTGATGACAGCGTCCATAACACGTTATCCTGTCGTGTGGCAGCGATTACCGGCGCGTATCAAGCACAATTTTCGCATGGACTGTAAACAAATTTGATAATGACGCCTAATTGGTATTGATGTGACACGGCAGCCAGTTAACGCAATTTACACGTAATTAAGCGCCGTTTAATGAATTCTGCAAATGCTGACGCAATAATAAATACGTCCGCGAGCTGCGCATGCGCCTCGACGCCCTGGAGTGCGGAGGGGAGAGGGAGGGAGGGAGGGAGGGAGAGAGGGGAGAGAAGAGAGAAAGGGGGAGAAGAGAGAGACAGGAGAGAGAGAGAGAAGAGGAGGGAGAGGAGAGAGAGAGAGAGAGGAGAGAGAGGGGAGGAGGGGGGGGAAAGGGGGGATTTGGGGGAAAGAAAGGGAGAAAAGAAAGGCAAGAGGAGGGAAAGGGGAGGAAAAATAGGGGGAGGGAAAGGAGAGGAAGGAGGAAGGGGAGAAGGGGGAGGGGGAAAAAGTGGGAAGATTGGGGGGGAGATATTTTTAAAAGAGGAAGGAGAGGAAGTTTTTAAAAGAAGACAGAAGGAGGGGGGGCGGCGCAAAAAGAGAGAGAGAGGGAAAAAAACAAAAAGAAAAAAACCAAAAAAAGAAAAAGAACCAAAAAAAAAAAACACAAAAAAAAAAAAAAAAAAAAACACAAAACAAAAAACTTGTAAAAGAACAAAAAGAAAAAGAGGGGAGGGGGCAAACCGACATTTGGGAAGCCATGCAAAAGGCGAGGGTGAAAGAGGGTGGAAATTTACGCAGCGGGCACCCCCAGGAGTTTTTAAAGGGGCCCAACCCCCTGAACGCCCCGGGAGTCACCCTCACCGGGAAAGGGAGGGGAGAAAGAGGGAGAAGGGAAAAGGGGAGAGGGGAGGGGAGAAGAAGGGGGGAGGGAAGGAGGGAGGGAAGGAGAGAGGGGAGGAAGGGAAGGAGAGACGGTAGGAAGGTGAAAGAAGAGGGAAGAAGTGGGGAGGAGGGGGCGAATTGAAAGGGGCGGGTGTTGGTAGTGAGGGGGGGAGGAGGGGCAGGAAAAGGAAAAAGGGGAAAAAAAAGGGGAAAGGGGTTTTGAAGGGACCCCCGAAAAAATAGAGGCCTCATTAAATGGTTTAATGTCCATCTTATACAAACACAATTAGCGACGGGTTTTCTTAAGGGAGGGTTAAGGGAGGGTTAAGGGAGGGGGGGAAGCAGATATTACCTACCAACAAAAGAGGATTTTCTGGCGATGCTGAACGACCTGACAGCCACCCGTGGGCGTTTTTTACGGGATCCCCAACCTTTTATACATTTTGTGTTTTGTGGGTGTGTGTTGTGTACTTTGTGGTGTGTGTGTGTTTGTGTGTGTGTGTGTGTTGTTGTGTGTGTGTGTGGTGTGTGTGTGTGTGTGAGTGGCGCGGTGCATACAAAGGCCCCGTTTTTTAAGCAAAAGAAAAGGCCAGACGATCCGGCACAACGAATCCAGCCATTACAACTAAATACCAAAAGGAAGAATAAACGAAAGGAAGAACTAAATGAATAACCAAGCTAAAGAAACAAAAAGAAAAAGAAGGAAAAAGAAAGCGACGCAATCCATCAGAACAAATGCAAATCGGCCCACCAGCCAGTCTCCTTTGGGAAACCGGGACGGGCCCCCACAAACCTCCCCCTCGGAAATCGCAGGTTTTGGGTCCCCCCCTCCTCCCGGATCGTGTCAAGCCTCGCCCCCCTGCCCCTCCCCCCCACCTTTTCCCCTGATACCCTGAAAACCCTTTCCCCTATAAACCCCTTTTTTATGCCCCGATACCCCCAAAAACCCCCCCTGATTTCCCCTTTTCCATTCTCTGAACCCTAAAACCCTCCCTTATTATGCCCCTTTCCCCACCCTCTCAACCTTTAAACCCCCCTTTCCCCCTCTTCCCTTCCTCTTCCTCCCTTTTCCCCTTCCTCTTCCCCCTTCTCACCCAAACCCCCCAACACCCCCCCCCACAAAAACTTACCCCCAAATTTCCCCTAAACCCCCTTTCAATGCCTTCCCCCCTTGCTTCCCCCCCTCCCCCCTTTCCCCCCCTTTTCCTCAAAACCCGCAAAAAATAACCCGGGAGCCCTTTCCCTTTTACCCCCCCCCCTCCATCCCCCGCCCCCCCCCCCCCCCCAAAAAAAGGACGATGTAGGCGGCCCCGGGCCCAAAACCTTTTTATTAGTTTTTGGAAAGGGGAAAGGGGGGGGAAAGGGGAAAGGGGGGGGGGAGGAGGTGGGGGGAAGGGCGGGGGAGAGGGAGGGAGGTCGAGAAGGGGAGGCAGAGGAGGTGGGGGGAATGTGGGGGAGACGGGGAAGGTGGGAAGCTGTGAAGATAGGGGAGGTAAGGATGAAAGTTGGGGAAGGTTTAGGAAAGTAGGGAAGAAGAGGAAGAGGAAGAAGAGCAAGAGGAATACGAAGAGAAACAGGAGGACGGCAATAGGCACTGACAGATTTGGAGGAAGAGGTGGATCGAAGTGGAGGAGGCCAGTAGATGCAGCTGATGCCCTTCCCCCTCCCTCCCCCTCCCTCCCCCTCCCCCCTCTCGTGTGTCGAAAAAGGCCCATCTTTTCCTCCCTTTACCCCAAATTTAATTTGCAAAAAAGTGCATTTTTTTTATGCAAAAAAAGGGCCCGATATCACATGTTTTCGGTGTAAAAGAGAGAGTGTTTTTTCCCGGGGCAAGGGGAAAAGGGGGGCCGGGTACAGGTTGGGTGAATACAGTGCGAGGGGAAGCAGAGGAGGGAGGGAGGAAGCAAGGAAAAGGGGGGGGAAAGGGGAGGCGGAGGGAGGAAAGGGGAAAGGGGGAGGAGAGGAGGGGGGGAAAGGGGGGGGGGGAAAAAGGGGAGGCCAAGGGGGGGAAAAAAGAAAGAGGAGGGGAAAAGGGGAAAAAAAAGGGAAAAAGGGGGGGAAAAAAAAGGGGAAACGAAAAGGGGGAAGAAAAAAGGGGAAAAAGAAAAGGCGGGAAAGGGGAAAAGGAAAAAAAGAAAGGGGGGGAAGAAGGGGGGGGGAAAAAGAGTGGAAAGGGAAAAGGGAAAAGGGGAAAAAAAGCCACGGAGGAAAAAAAAGGTTTTATGAAAATTTTTAAAGAAAGGGGGAAAAAAGGGAAAAAAAAAGGAAAAAAAAGGGGGGGGGGAGGGAAAAAGGGGAAAAGGGGGAAGGAAAAGAGGAAGGAAAATTTTGGGAAAAAAAAAAAGGGGGGGAGAGGGGCGAAAAAACAAAAGGGGCCCCCCCCCCCCCCCCCCCGGGGGGGGCCCTCCCCTTTCCCCCCTTCCCCCCTCTTCCCCTTTCTCTTTCCCTCTCTTCCCCCCTTCCCCCCTTTTCTCTCTCCCCCCTTTTCCTCTCCCCCCTCTCTCTTTTTCCCCCTTCTCTCACCCCTCTCTCTCCTTTTCTTTTCCCCCTCCCTCTCTCCCCCTCCCCCTCCCTCTCCCTCTCTCTCTCCCCCTCCCCCTCCCCTCCCCCTTCCCCTCCTCTCTCTCTCTCTCTCTCTCTCTCTCTCTCTCTCCTCTCTCTCTCACTCTCTCTCTCACTCTCTCTCTCACTCTCTCTCTCACTCTCTCTCTCACTCTCTCTCTCACTCTCTCTCTCACTCTCTCTCTCACTTCCTCTTCCACTCTCTCTCTCTCTCTCTCTCTCTCTCTCTCTCTCCCATTCTTTCTCTTTCTCCTTCCAGAAGAAAGATAGAGGAAGAAGTGGGGGAATAGAAAAAAGAAAAAGAAAAGTGGAAAACAGAAAAAATAAAGAAAAGGAAGAGGGTAAGAAGAGATGAAAGAAAGAGAAAGTGTAAAGGAAGGAAGGAAAGGAAGAATAGGGAGAAACGGGAAACAGACAAACGGCAAAACATGAACCAACCCTCCCGCCCCCCCCTCAACTCCCCTTCCCCCTTCCCCCACTCCGACCCCCCCCCCTCTCCGACAAAGACTTGACGCGTTCACATGCCCGCTTTACGGCGAATATAATGGGCCGGGAATTTGCATACAGGCTTAATGCACATCACCTCTTTATATAATCCGCGCCGAGACAACCCGCCCGATCTCGCGACTGTTATTAACCTCCGTCCGGTTCCATTTGTGGCCTGACGTGTGATGGGAAGAGGGGGGGAGGGGGAAGAGGAGGAGGAGGAGGAGGAGGGGGGGGGAGGAGGAGGAGGAGGAGGAGGAGGAGGAGGAGGAGGAAGAGGGAGGAGGAGGAGGAGGGGGAGGAGGAGGAGGAGGAGGAGGAGGAGGAGGAGGAGGAGGGGAGGAGGAGGAGGAGGAGGGGAGGAAGGGGAGGAGGAGGAGGAGGAGGAGGAGGAAGGAGGAGGAGGAGGAGGAGGAGGAGGAGGAG
Organism: Penaeus monodon; assembly: GCF_015228065.2. Classification (NCBI taxonomy): domain Eukaryota; kingdom Metazoa; phylum Arthropoda; class Malacostraca; order Decapoda; family Penaeidae; genus Penaeus; species Penaeus monodon. Next base: position 2,966,620 of record NC_051423.1, on the reverse strand, counting down.
GAGGAGGAGGAGGAGGAGGAGGAGGAGGAGGAGGAGGAGGAGGGGGAGGAGGAGGAGGAGAAGAGTGGGATGAGGGGTTTGAAGAGGGAGGTGAGGGAAGAAGGGATGGAAGAAGGGAGGAAGAGATACAGGAGATAAGAAGGGAAGGAGGGAACGATTGAAGCAGGGAGGGAAGGAAGGAGGGAGGGAGGGAGGGAGGGAGGGAGGGAGGAAGACAGGGGAGGCAAATAAAACAATGAGAAAGGAAAGACCAGAATAGTTTAGGTAGTAGAGAGAGGGAATGGAAAGAGAGGAGAGGAGGAGAGAAAGGGAGGGAAGGGTAAAGGGAGGGGAGGGGTAGGGGGCGAGAGGAACGGAGAGAGATTAAAGTTGGACAACAAACAACAATTAAGAGATAGTTATCAAGGTGGGTCCGAGCAGGTAACGAAAGATTTGGAGTGAAAGAAAAAAAAGGTAAAAGAGAGAAAGAGAGAGAGAGAGAGAGAGAGAGAGAGAGAGAGAGAGAGAGAGAGAGAGAGAGAGAGAGAGAGAGAGAGAGAGAGAGAGAGAGAGAAATAATAAAAATAAATAAATACCAACGGAGAGAGAAACACAAAAACACCTTACAAACCTCAAAACACATCAGTTCACATGAGTCACCAACCTTCGAATCAATAACAGATCATGGTGATAATAAAAAAACCATAATAATAACAATAACGGCGAAGTCATAATAATAACAACACACCCAACACTACTCCTAAAAAAAATTAAAACCTTCCCCCCCAAAAAAAAAAAAAACAGACAACAAAAAACAAAAAAAAATAATAATAATATAAAAATACAAAATACTACAACTACTCCTCGAACCCTTCACCTCCTCACACTTGGGGAAAGAGAGGCGGCTCAGAAGAGGGCAGCGCCCCCCTTTCAACCCCCTCCCCCCTCCCCCCTCTTCCCCCTTCTCTCTCCCCTCCTTCCTTAAAGAAAATCATTCACGCTTAAAGGAAGTCTCGCGCCGCAACACGGGCTTAGGAATCCTCGTCGGCCACCGGAAGATCAGCGAATCGGTTTATTATGCTCCGGCGCTAAGCCTCGGCATCTTTGTCTGTCTGTCTGTAGTTGATGTAGGAGAGAATGTGTGTGTGTGTGTGTGTGTGTGTGTGTGTGTGTGTGTGTGTGTGTGTGTGTGTGTGTGTGTGTGTGTGTGTGTGTGTGTGTGTGTGTGTGTGTGTGCGTGCCTCAGAGAGTGAGAGAAAAAGAAAGAAAGAAAGAAGGGGAGGGAGAGAGAGTGGGGGGGGGAGAGAGAGAGGGGGGGAGAGAGAGTGGGGGTAGGGAGGGAGGGAGGGAGGGGGAGAGAGAGAGAGAGGGAGGGAGAGAGAGAGAGAGAGAGAGAGAGAGAGAGAGAGAGAGAGAGAGAGAGAGAGAGAGAGAGAGAGAACACAAGAGACAGCCAAACTCAAGTCCCAAGGAATCCGCCCGCCCGAACTACAACCTCCCCCCTCTTTCCCCCTCCCCCTAACCCCTACCCCCTTTCCCCCTCCCCCGACGCCCGAGTAAACAATGCATGGCGGCTCCACTAACTCCTACAAGTTTCCCTAATTTAGTGAATTTACGGGGCATTGTTCTAAGCTGGTGCTGGGGAGGGGGGAGAGGGAGGGGGAGGGAGGGAGGGAGGGAAGAGGGGGGAAGAGGAGGGGGAAGAGGGGGAGGAAGGGGAGGGAGGGGGAAAGAGAGGGAGGGAGGAAGAGAGGGGCGGTGAGGGAGGGGAAAGAAAGGGAGGAGGGGGAGCAAGAGGGGAAGGGGGAAAGGTGGTAGGGGGGGGAGACGGAAGATAGAAAGGGGAAGGTAGAAGATGCTACGGGAGAGATGAAAGGGGAAAAGGAGATGGAAAAAATGGGAAAGAATGGAGTAGAGAGAGATAAAGAAGCAGGGGGAAAGAAGACAGGCGTGGGCGTGCGGGCGCTTTGGGCACTTTCTATTGTCTCGTAATTTGGGCGTCCGGAGGGTGGGGGCGGGGGGGGGGCCCGTGGGGGGGGGGGGAAAGGGGCGTGGGTCAAAAAAAAAAAAATTTTTTAGCAAAAAAGGGCGTCAATAGAATTATGAGGACAAAGGGAAAGGGAAATTTTGATAAACAATGAAAAGACAAAATGGGAAAAAATAAATTCCCCCTTTTTTCTCGGTTTTCTTTAATGATATACTAACAGTAATAAGAAAAAAAAAAAAAACCTTTTTAATAACAATCCCAATAACAATATAAAAAATTATAATTATTACTATTCCTACTTTTATTATTATAAAAATTTTTTATATTCCCTTATTTAAAAAAAGCAGTGCAACATCTACAAAAAATGGGAAAAAAGATAAAAAAAACAACGAAAGAAAAGAAAAAAAAAAGGCCCCCAAAAAAAAAACGGCCAGGGGAAAAAAATCCGGCGACAAATAAATGTCCTTTTTTTGTTTCTTTAAAAAAGCCCCTTCTTTAAAAGAAAAAAAAAAAAGAAAAAAGGAAAAAAAAAATACCGACAGAAAAAAAAACAACAAAAAGAACTATCCAAAAAAAAATCAACCAAAAAAAAATAACCAACCCAAAGACAAAAAAAAATAAAAAAAAAAGAAAGAGGAAACCCGCAAAAACTCGGGTAAAAGAGGAAAAAGGGAAATCAAAAATCGCCGGGAAAAAAGGGGAAAAAATGGCGGAGAAGGAGGGGACAAAAAAGATCCTGCGTGTTGACCAAGGCCCGCGGCGGGCCCGCGAGACGTCCCCCGCCGGGGCCCCCACCTCCTCCACCTGTTTCCCCCTTTGCTCCCCCGTTTGCCTCCTTCCCCCCGGGTTTCCTTTCCCGTTCCCCCTTCGCTCCTCCCCATTTTCCTCCCCCCTGTTTCCCCCCCCTTTACCACCTCCCCCTCCACCCCCCCCCCCACCTCCTCCTCCACCTCCACCTCCCCCTCCACCTCCACCCCCACCCCAAATAATTCTCTCGAGGAAGTTTGGAAGCAAGTCAACCTGTTTTTTGTCATGTCTCAAAGCACAAAAATTTCCCTACGAACTGTCGATCACATATTTATGGCGCTCAAAACACAGGTGTTGGGGGGGAGGGGGGGGAAAAAGGGGGAAAAAAGAAAGAGAAAGAGAGAGAGAGCGGGGGAGAGTGAGGGAGAGAAGAGAGAGAGAGAGAGAGAGAGAGACCGAAAGAGAGAGAGAGAAGGACCCAGAGCCCGAGAGAGTGACAGAGCCCGAGACCAATAGAAAGAGAGAGAAAGAGAGAGGGAGAGAAATATTACCCAAGCCCCTCGGCCCTCCCCAAATCCCGAGCATTTAGATAGGCATCGCCACCTGTATTCCGCCCCAAGGGCACGCTCCTCGGCCCTCCGTGTAAATAAACAAGCAAATCCGAAGCTACCCGACTTACCAATTAGCGACGCGATAAACAGAATAAAGAGAAGAGGAAAACCCGGGGAATTTTTTCGTTAAAGGGGGGGAAAAAGGATGGAAGGGGGGGGGGAGGGAGGGAGGGGGGAGGGAAGGGGGGGGGAGGGAGGGGAAGGGGGAAGGGGAAAGGGAGGGAGGTAGGGGAGGGGGGGGGGAGGGATGGAGGGGGGAGAAAAGGGGAGAAAAAGAAGAGGGAAAAGAGGGAGGAGGGAGATGGGAGAGGAGGGAGGGAGGAGGGAGGGGGGGATGAGGGAGAAGAGGGGGAGGGAGGGGAAAGGGAAAAGGGAAAGGAGAAGAGGGAGAGAGGGAGAGAGAGAGAGAGGGAGAGGGGAGAGAGAGAGGAGAGAGGAGATGAGGGGGAGAGAGGAGAGGGAGAGGGAAAGAGAGAGAAGGAGGATTGAGAGAGGAGGAGAGAGAGAGAGAGAGAGAGAGAGAGAGAGGGGAGAGAGAGGGAAGGTGGGGGGAGGAGGGGGGGGTTAGGAGAGGAGCTTTGGCCTTGTTAGTGGATAACTGTTAGCCAGCAAGGGTCTGCCGGGGCGCTAACTGGGCTTAATTAGACCTCAGCTAGCACCTCCCTCCCTCCCTCCTTCTCTCCCTCCCATCCCTCTCCTCTACTCCCTCCTCCTTATCTCTTATTTATCTATTACTCCATCTCTTTCTCTGATTCTTTCCCCTTTCGTTTCCTTCACTCTCCCCTTTCTCCCTCCCCCCTTCCCCTCCCACCATCCCTTCCCCCCCTTCGTCCTCCCCCTTCCCCTCCCATCCCCCATCCCCCCCCATTCCCCTCGCCCATCAGAGTGCCGGCCATTTCTCACCTCCAGGATCTCCCGAACCACGAGTAACAAAAGGAGGCCGCCATTTCCATGACAACGTCTTACCATTTCCCCTTATGGCCCCTCTTTCCCTCTTCCTCTCCCTCTTCCCCTCTCTCTCTCCCTCTCCCTCTCTCCCTTGATCTCGACCACACTGCCGCCACTTATCATCACCATTTTCTCGGCGGTCAGAAACATCCCTTCCTTCTTTTTCTTCTCGTTCTAGTTCTCCTTCTTCTCCTTCTCCTCCTCTTCCTGTCCACCCTTTCTCTCCTATTTCCCTCCCCAGGTCAACACCTCTCTTCCCCTCGTCGTCAGTCCCTTTGTCCCGTCTTCCCCTCCCCTTCCCCTTCCTTCTCACCCTTCCCTTCCCTCCTCTTTCCCCTCCCCATCCTTTTCAACACCCCCAACCCATCCCCTCCCCCTCCTCCCTCCCCTACCCCTTCTCATCCCCTCCCCTACCCCCATCCCCCTCCTCTTCCCCTCGCCTCCCCTCCTTTTCCCTACATCCTCACCCAACAAGGGGCCTAACTGCCACCGCCCCCGCCTCCCCCCCCCCCCCCCCCCCCATCCGCCATATCAGGCGCCTTCGCCGCCAATGGCGCAACAACAGCCCACCCACAAACCCCCCCCCCCTTTTAAAAGGAATTTTAATATTAAGGGAATTAAAATATGAGATTTTTTTTTGGTGGGAGTGGTTGTGTGGTAAGGAAAGGAAATAGTAGTAGTAGTAGTAGTAGTAGTAGTAGTAGAGTAGTGTAGTAGTAGTAGTATAGTGTTAGAAATTAATAATTAAAAACAAAACACTAATAACAATAATAACAACAATATAATAATAATAATAACAATGGTAACAACCAGCTGAAAACGAACAAAACAACAACAATGACATTCTCTCTTTTTTTTTCTCTTTTCTCTTCTTTCTCCCACTTCTCCCGGGTTTAGCCTAAAAAAAGACATTTTTGAAAGGCCCTCCAACCCAATCTGCCCTCCCCCCCTCCCTCCTTCCCCCGCCCTTTTCCCCCCCCGGGTTTTCGCAAAGCCCCCCCCCGAACCCCGGGGGAAGTTACACACGCGAGGGTAAATTTGGAGTGCGATTTGCAGACAATTTTTCCGGTCTCTTCCCCTTCCACCACATCCCCCTGCCCTTTTCCCCCCCTCCTCCCCACATCCCCCAACCCCCCCCCCCCCTCCTCCCCACCCCCTCTACCCCCCAACCCCTTTCCCCTTTTATCCCCCCCTCTCTTTTCCCCCTCCCCCTTTCCCCTCTCCCTCCACCCCCCCAAACCCCTAATCGGATAATGAACAAAACTGCATCAGAACATGCAACACGGGTGATAAGAAATCAACAACCCGCGGTCGACCCTGCGAGCGCTTCCACAGGGAGGTTTTAAACCCACCCCTTTCTTCCTTTTCTCTTTCTCTTTTCATTTTTTCTATACTCTTTGTTTAATTCCATTTCATGATATTCGTTTTTTTATCCTTTTCCCCCTTTATTTTATGATTTTTTTTTTGTCCTTCCGTCCGTCTCTTCTTCGTCGAACGAGCTTATACTAAAAAGAGAAGAAACGAAGAGGAAGAAGAAGAAAGGAGAAAGAAGAAAAGTAGTAAAAGTAGAAGTAGTAGTAGTAGTAGTAGTAGTAGTAGTAGTAGTAGTAGTAGTAGTAGCAGTAGTAGTAGTAGTAGTAGTAGAAGAAGAAGAAACAAAAAAAGAAGAAACCGAAAAAGCAAGAAAGGAAGGAAAAAATAAACGGGCCGACAGACTTCCAACCATGAAAATCACGGGGAAAACTGACCAAGGAATCCCCGTCATGGAGGAAGGGGCTTGGGCATCAGGCCTGGGACACATGGACATCCCATGGACGCCTCGAGGACGCCCCCCCCCCCCTGCCAGGGGACCTCAGGAGGCGCCGCGTGCCAAGTGCGCACCCTTCTGGAGACAACGAAAGGAGGGAAGTGGCGACAAGAGGAGAGAAAGGGGAAAAAAGAAGAGGAAGAGCAATGGAAACGAGAGGAGAGAGAGAGAGACGCGATGAGAGAGAGAGAGAGTGAGGAGAGAGAGAGAGGGAGAGAGCGAGAGGAGAGAGAGAGGCGAGAGTAGGAGAGAGAGGGGCAGAGAAAGAAGGAGGGAGAAGAGGAGAAGAGAGAGAATGAGAAAGAGGAAAGAGAAAGAGGGGAAAGAAGAGAGAGAAGAAAGGAGAAAAAGAGAGAGAGAGAGAGAAAGAGAGAGAGAAGAAGAGATAGAAAAAGGACCGGCAAAGAACACGCACAAAATAAAACAAAGGTGAAACCAAAACCGCGAACCCCAAAAGGCGAAAAACAGACATGAGAAGAAAAGAGGAGAGAGAAAAGCGCTTGGGAGATGCATGAGGGTAGGGAGGAGAAGAGCCACCAATCTGGGAGTTAACTGCGCTCAAATGGGACCCGCGGATTGGCAGCCGCCAGTTTGCTCCATTTGTCGATTTCCGACCTCCGGGAGAGGGGGGGAGGGAGAGGAGAGGAGAGTGGGAGGGAGAGAGGAGAGAGGTATGGAGGGAAAGGGGAGGGAGGGGAGGGGAGGGGAGGGGAGGTGAGGGGTGGGGAGGGCAGAGGCGGGAGAGAGAAGAGGGGAGTGGGAGGGGATGAGAGGAAGAAAGGGCAAGGAAGAGGAGAAGTGGAAAGGGTGAGGGAAAAGGAGAAGGAGAGAAGAGAGAGGGAGGGGAAGAAGCAGGAGAAGGGAAGAATGGAGAGAGGAGGGAGGCGAGGAGGGGGAGGAGGACGGGAGGAGGGAGGAGGGGAGGGGTTGAGTGAGGGAGGGAAGAGAGAGAGAGAGGAGAGAGAGAGAGAGAGAGAGAGAGGACGAGGAGAGGAGAGAGAGAGAGAAGTAGAGAGAGACGTAGAGAGAGAGAGAGGACGTGAGGAGAGAGAGAGAGAGAGAGAGGAAAGAGAGAGAGAGAGAGTGAGGAGAGAGAGAGAGAGAGAGCGAGAGAGAGAAGAGAGAGAGAGAGAGAGGGAGAGGGAGGGAAAGGGAGTGAGAAAGGAGAGGAGAAGCAGATGAGGAATGAGAGGGGAGGTGAATTCCTTCAATACCTTTCATCAATCGCAGGATCAAGGCCCGTGTTTTATTCAACAGCGTGCGGCTTCCGAACGGCTGCCGTCAAATAAATAAAATGGAAAAGCAAAAACCAAAAACACAAATAAAAACAACAACAGAAAAAGAAAAACAACGGTAACAATAATAACTACAGTAATAATAATAATTATTACATTACAAAACCCACAATTAGACTCTACTCGCGAGACAAGTTAATACAGATACTAATTAATTAACAGCTGGGAGCATCACCTCGCAATCTCTCTCATCAAACAAACTGTCTCAGTGTTCTGCGCAATACCCCCCACCCCCATCCCCCTTACCCCCACCCCACCCTCACCCCCTTCACCCCACGCCCCTTTTGTATCGTAGCCATTTCGTAAAATCCCGAATCAATATCTAATTTTCCCAAAGTTCCCTTTTAATTGGCAAAGTTGTGCTTATGACGGTCAATTACAGCAGGTGTTTGAAAAAAGGTCATAATAATGAATAAAACAGCGGGTAGATGGAGGCGTTGGAGGTTAATAAATATAAATCATAACGAAACCCAAAATATTAGTGTCCTAGATAATGACCATAGCCTGACAACAAGCAGCATTAATGCCCTAAATGATAATACCAAGCAAAAAGCAGATAAAAAAAAAACATTTCGATCAGCCCGTTTCTTCGAGTATAAGGTATGAGTATAAGGCACAACACTGCCTCGTACTAGAAGACGACCTTCAAGTCAAGTCAAGTCAAATCGAGTCAAGCTAAAGCAAGCTAAGTCAAGTCAAGTCAAGTCAAATCGAGTCAAATCGATTCAAGCTAAAGCAAGCTAAGTCAAGTCAAGAAAGCAAGATAACCCATTCTCTTTGGAGCAAGACAAGGAGCAGGAAATGCAACATTCCGACACTGCAAACGACTTATATGAAGCAACGATGCAACGACCCTCATGCCTAATCATATACCATCTCCCTATTCTTTAAAACGTATGCTATCCTGCTCTATACGATCCATCATCCCTGTGCCCTCACCCCCCCCCTTCCCCTCACTTTCAATTGGTCAAAATCCATAGGCCTTTTTGTGAAGCAGCGACATCCTCCTGCGCTTTTACGATCCTCCTCTCGTCCCCTCTTTTCCCCTCTCTTCCTATTCACTCTTCCTCGCTCCTTCACGCCCCATCCCTTTCCTTTCCTTCACTTTCCTCTCTCTTCCTATCCACTCCTTCTCATCTCTTCTTTATCCACTCCTCTCTCAAACCATTTCCTTTCCTTTACTTTTCCCTAATTTTCCCTAATAATCCACTCTGTCCCCGTCCCTCTCCTTCCTTTCTTCCCTCTTTATCCCTCCCTTATCCCTCCTCCTCCCTCCTATCCAGTCCCCACCTTCTTATCCTTCTCATCCTTCCAACCACGCCAATCCGCCACGACAAAGGACTTTAAGGGGTCCTTCCCTGATACTCCCTTCCCCTTCCCTTCCCTTCCCCTTCCCTGATACCCCCTTCCCCTTCCCCTTCCCCTTCTCTTTCCCCTTCCCATCCTTTCCCATCCCCTTCCCTGATACCCCTTTCCCCTTCCTCTTCCTCTTCCTCTTCCCCTTCCCCTTCCCCTTCCCCTTCCTCCCTTATTACCATTACTCAACACGGGGCTCAACTTAAACATGGTGTCGATGGCCAAATACCAACATGTTTAAAAAACAAAGAGTATATAGATAGGTAGATAGATAGATAGATAGATAAGATAGATAGGACAGAAAAAACAGATGGATAAACTACTGAAAAAAAGATTAGAGAAGACAGACAAAAAAGCGACTGCGTGTACGTGCGTGTGGGTGTGAGTGTGCGTGTGCGTCCACGCGCATCGGAAGAGAGGGGGAGAGGAGAGATTGGCGCTTTGTGCACTCAATCAACGAGGAGTGAAACAAAAGGAAAGAGGGAGGAGGAGGAGACGAGAAAAGAGCGCTTCGGTAAATTAACTGCGTCGGGTCCCATCGCCGGCATGTTCCGCTTCGCCCGCTTCGCGCCGAGTCCCTTCTGCCCGCGCGCTTTTCTTCAGTTCAACCGCGAAATGGCATTTGAGGGGAAAAAATGTATGTACGAGATATGTCTACAGACAAAAACAAAATAAACCCCAGAAAAAAAAAAAGAAAATGCACGAAAAAAAAAAAAACAACAAAAAACAAACAAACGGTAAGAGAGAAAACTGCAAGACAACAATATCAGCAGCAAAACAGCAACAACAACAACAACAACCTCTTAATCCACGTGGAAGGACGAGGATCCTCCGGAGGCAGCTCCGCCCTGCCTTATTCCCTTATTCTCCTCCCCCCCCCCCCCCATCAATCGCCTCCTAAGACGCTGCGTACAACACTGTCGGATCCTCGGACGTCACCACCAAAACCCCTACCCCCAACCCCCATTAACGGCCCTATCCCATTCCCTTTCCTCTTTCTCTATTTCTGTCTCATTTCTATCTCCTCTCGCGTGTTTTTTTTTCTTTTTATCTTCTTCGTCTACCCCTATTCCTTTTCTCTTTCTCTATTCCTATCTCCTCCTTCGTCTACTCCTATTCCTCTTTTCTTTCTCTTTGTCTATCATCTCCCGCTTCTCTTTCATTTTCCCTTCTTCTCCTTGCCTCTCCTTCACTTTCTCCTTCCTTGAGGAGATTATCAAAACGAGGAAAACGAAGGAATATACAAAAGACGAGAGAATTTTTTTTTAAAGTTTGAGAAATCTAATGAAAAGAAGAGATATAAAAGTGAAAAGATAAAGATGAGAGAGAAAGAGAGTAAAAGGAAGGAAGAAGAGGAACAAGACCTCGAGAAAGAGAGGATTCCTACTGATTCTGCAATAGGCCTATAACAGACTTAAGAAAAAAAAAATATATAGAGGTCTACCCCCAAAAAATAATTGAGGAAAGCTACTAGACTAAGTTTAATTTCATCACACGCAAACTTTACCACCACTTTCATCATCACCCTCATCACCTCACATCACCACCTCACCCACATCCTCATTACAGCCAACATCACAACCGACACACCCTCCCCCCCCCACCACACACACACATGGCCTCACCCACAAGCCCATCACCACCGTCATCACCACAGCTCACCACCGCACACCTCAACACGTCATCACCAACACACACACCCTCACCTACAAGCTCGCCACCACCCTCACCTACACCACCCACAACCGCACCCCACCGGCCTCAGTCTCATCACCCACCTCATCACCATGCATCACCCGCGGCCACGATCCCCCCCCCCCCCAATCATCTCCCGGCTGTCCAACAAGAGCAATTTGTCCCGTTAATGTTTCATCGATGTTTTTGGCCCAAAGTTTGATCCTCTGAACATTTGCCATTTTTCAGCCTCCTCTCGCCGCCGGAACAGTATTCCTCATAATACTCGTGGGGAAGGGATTGGGGGGGTGAATGAGGGGTGGGGATGGGGGAGGAAGAGGGGTGGGGATGGGGGAGGAAGAGGGGTGGGGATGGGGCAGGAAGAGGGGTGGGGATGGGGGATGAATGAGAGGTGGGGGAAAGGGGGATGAGGGGGTAATGGGGGAGGGGGCGGACGAGGAGGGTGTAAGGAGAGAGGGGGAAAGGGGGGGGATAATGTTGTTGAAGGAGGGAGGGGAGGAGGGGGTGGAATGAGGGGGGAAAAAACTACGTAAATCCTCCTTTTCCTCCCTTTCCTTCCTTATCATCACCATTATCCTAATCTTCACCACCATTATCCTTCCTCCTCTTTTCTCACCTTCCATCCTTCCCTTCTTCTTTTTCCCCCTCCTCCTCCTCCTCCTCTTCTTTCTCCTCCTCCTCCCCCTCCTCTTCTTTCTCCTCCTCCTCCTCCCCCTCCTCTTCCTTCTCCCCCTCCTCTTCTTTCTCCTCCTCTTCTTTCTCCTCCTCCTCCTCCCCCTCCTCTTCTTTCTCCTCCCCTTCTTTCTCCTCCTCCTTTCCCATCTAGGCCCCAGCTCAACAGGCGGTCTCTATTAACCTCTAAAGAACCAGCCATGCATTTTATAACATGAGTCATGATGGCGGTTCATGCTCAAGGTGTAAACAATAGGCGGTCGCTTTGGTAGGTGACATAATGGGGGGAGGATGAGGGGTGGAGAAGGAGGAGGAGGAGGAGGAGGAGGAGGAGGAGGAGGAGGAGGAGGAGGAGGAGGAGGAGGAGAGGAAGAGGGAGGAGGAGGTGGAGGAGGAGACGGAGGAGGAGGAGGAGGAGGAGGAGGAGACGGAGGAGGAGGAGGAGAGGGAAGGGGAGGAACTAGAAGGAGGAGGACGACGACGACGATGGAGAAGAACGAATAACAAAAATAACAACAGCAACAACAACAAGAAAACGAAAACTAGAAATAACAAGAGTAAACCAAAAAAACAAAGGAGGACGAGCGATGTTGACAATAAACCACAACCACAACACAGACTAAATAAGAGGGCAAACACGAGCCGTATTAGCAACAACAGAGTAAGCGATCCAACACACGAGGCATCACAACGCCGACAGTGACTGCGGCGAAGGTGATCAAAGTGCCTTTGAAGGAGAGGGGGGGAGGGGGAGGGGGGGAGAGGGAGGAGGGAGAGGGAGAGGGAGAGGGAGAGGGAGAGGGAGATGGAGAGGGAGAGGGTGGCGGGGGCGGAGTGCAGGCAGAGGTGGGCCATGGGCGGAGGGGGGAGGGGGAAGGAGGGGGAGGGGGGAGAGGATGAAGAGGAGGAAGAGGAGGAGGAGAAAAAAAATTATGAAAATAGAGGAGGAAAGGGGGAGAAGGGGAAGAATTAGGAAAAGGGGGAGAGGGATGGGAGAGAAGGTAAAGGAGAGGGGAATGAGGGGGAGAGGAGGGGAAGGAGGGGGAGAGGAGGGGGAGAGGAGAGGAAGGAGGGGAAGGAGGGGGAGAGGAGGGGAAGGAGGGGGAGAGGAGGGGAAGGAGGGGGAGAGGAGGGGAAGGAGGGGAAGGAGGGGGAGAGGAGGGAGCCCCTTAAGGTTTCTCCAGGTTTCCGGATCTAGCGATGGCTTATCAGGCCGTGCGCCCGTCGGGACCGAGGGCGCCGTGACTGAGAACTCCCATTTGCCCATCGAGTTTTCTCTCTTTCTCTTCTACTCCCTTCTTCATCGGTCTATCCGTCTGTATATAGATATAAAAGATATCATCAACAACGGCAATAACCCAACGGAAAATGAGAAGGGGGTGGAGAGGCGTGTCTCCTCTCTCTCTCTCTCTCTCTCTCTCTCTCTCTCTCTCTCTCTCTCTCTCTCTCTCTCTCTCTCTCTCTCTCTCTCTCTCTCTCTCTCCCCTCCGTCTCTTCCTCTCCCTTCCTCCCTCTCCCAAATCCCATCCCCCCTCAGCATCTGTGCCGCACACACATGCCCTGTCGGCCGCCGTAAATCAGAAGTGTTTATTCCCCCCGCCACTAAATCTCCCCCAGCCGACAGCGCCGCCTCCCGACCCGAAGACCCGACAGCGGTTCCGCATCTAATGAAAACCTCCGCAGCAAGGAGATCAAGGGTTTCCGACGCCCGTGGGTTAGGCGGGCGAGGGAGGCTGCGCGAGGGCACGGGCGAGGGAGAGGGGAGGAGGGGGAGGGAGGGGAGGGAGGCACGGGAGGGGAGGGGAGGGGAGGGGGGAGAAAGGGGAAGGGAAGGAGGGGGGAGGGGAGGGAGGGGAGGGGAGGGAGGGGGGAGAGAGGGGAGGGAGAGAAGAGAGGCTAGTGGAGAGGACATATGCGAGAGAGAGAGAGAGAGAGAGAGAGAGAGAGAGAGAAGAGAGAGAATGAGAGAGAGAGAATAAGAGAGAGAGAATAAGAGAGAGAGAATAAGAGTTAGAGTGAGAGTGAGAGTGAGAACGAACACAAGAAACAGAAATAAAAAGGAAAACTAAAACAAAAGTATTAACAAAAAAAAAAGAATCAGAAGATAAAGCAAAGAACAAAGAACAAAAAACAACGACAAAAAGACAGCGAAAGAGAGAGAATGAATCACAAACAAAGGGGAAGAGGAAAAACACTCATTACGTATGTAGGAAGCCAGCAAATGCGAACAAATTAACAACGTCCCTGCCCCTGTGTGTGTTTGCTTCCGTCGAAGTCTACGCATACGTGTATGTGTGTGTGTGTACATATGCGCGCGCGTGTACGGGCATGTGCGTATGCATATATGCGTGTGTCTGTCTAAAAGCTCTAAAACCGTCAACATTTACCCCTAATCCCAGACCCTTATAGAAAACGCTGAGTAAACAATGATGCTCAAACAAGCATCTAATTAATTGGCATCAATGTTTATCCGAGTGAAAAGTGTGTGAGGGGAAGGAGGGGCGAGGGAGAAGGGAAAAGAGGGGAATAGGGGAAGTGAGGGAGAGGGGAAGAGAAGAGGGGAATAGGGAATTGTGGGAGAGGGGAATAGGGGGGAATGGGGAATGGGGAGAGGGGAATAGGGGGATGGAGAGAGGGGGAGGGGAGTTGTGGGAGAGGAGAGGCGAGAGAAGGAGAGTAAAGGGAAAGGAGAGTAGAAGGGAAAGTAAGGGGAATGGAAGAGAGGAAAAGGAGAAAGAAGAATAGGAAAATAAGGGGAATGGAAGAGAGGAAAAGGAGAAAGAGGAATATGAAAATAAGGAAGAGGAGAAGCAAAAAGTGGGAAGATGGGAAGTATAAGAGGCGCCCGCCGCCTCCTCGCCATGCACACCGAGGCTCCCTCCTCCTCGGCTCTCTTCGGGGCCGCTCCTTTGTATCCGCCTCGTGTTTCTCTTTCTCCATCTGTTTGTCTTCTCTATTTATTTTACTTTCCTTTTATTTCTTGCTCTTCTTTTTTCCCCCATCTCTCTCTCCTTCTCCCTCCTCCCCTCCTTTCTTCATTCCCTCCCTCCATCTTTTTCTCCCTCTTTTCCTCCTTCCATCTCTTCCCTCCCTCCTTCCCTCCCCCTTTTCCTCCCTCCTTTTTCTCCCTCCCTCCCTTCCTCCTTTTTCTCCATCTCTCTACCACTTGTTTATCCTTTGCTTCCTTTGTACCCTATTCAACGGTTATTCACGATTGCACGAATAAGGGAACGCGGAATGACGTTCCTTTAAGTCAAACATTAGCTTTCTCTCTCCCTCTCCTCTCTCTCCCTCTTTCTTTCTTTTCTTTCTTTCCTCTCTTTCTCCTCTCTCTCTTCCTCTCTCTCTCTCTTCCTCCTCTTCTCTCTTCCTCTCCTCTCTCTTCCTCTTCTTCTCTCTTCCTCCCCTCTCTCTCTCTCTCTCTCTCTCTCTCCCTCTCTCTCTCCTCTCTCTCTCCTCTCCCTCTCCCTCTCCCTCTCCCTCTCCCTCTCCCTCTACCCTCTCCCTCCCCCTTCTCCCTCTCCCTCTCCCTCTCCCTCTCCCTCTCCCTCTCTTGCACTCTCTCCTTCTCTCTCTCTCTCTCTCGCCCTTTCTTTCAAAGGCAAATGGTCTTGTCTGTCAACATACTTACTATAATAATTTATTCCCCTCTCTCCTGCTCCTTCCTTCCTTCCTTATTCCCTTTATACCTACCTACCTACCTACCTACTTACATACACACACACACACCAATCTATCTACCTACCTACTTACATACATACATACATATCCCAATCTACTTACCTCCCAGATTTATTCATAATAATTTTTTCTTCCATCTTTCTTTTATATTCTCTATCTTCCTCTTCTCTTCTCTTCTACTCGCTTTCCCTTCCTCTCTCTTTAATCTTCCGTTTCTTCACTCATTTATTCTGTTCCTCCTTTTTCTTATCTTTACAAACTCGAGGAGCGTCTTCCATAGAGCGAAAAATACAAAAATGTAAATAAATAAAAATATTAATAAGCAAATATGTAAATAAACGAAAATATAAATAGACAAATATGTAAATAAACGAAGCTATAGATATACGGATATGTAAATCAACGCACGGACAAATAAACACAACCGCAGCCCGCAACCTCAAGCTTCTCCATCACACGGCAACAAGACAGAGTGACCCCCCCCCCTGCTTCCCCTTCCACTGCACCCCCCCCCCCAACCCCAGCATTCCAGGCGGCGTCTTGACTCGACCGAAGGAAGTCAGTCTTTCATTCTCCTTATTCTTTTTCTCTTTCTTTCTCTCTCTCTCTCTCTCTCTCTCTCTCTCTCTCTCTCTCTCTCTCTCTCTCTCTCTCTCTCTCTCTCTCTCTCTCTCTCTCTCTTTCATCCTTTCTCTTCTTTCTTTCGATAAAGTGGATTATTTCCATTCCCTGGTTTTCTTTTTTTATTTTATATCTTCTTCTTCTTCTTCTTCTTCTTCTTCTTCTTCTTCCTCCTCCTCCTCTTCTTATCTTTATTCTTCTCCTCCTTTACCATCTTTGATCGTTTATTCTTTCTTTGTTCCTAACTTTTCTTTCCCCTTTTTCTTCCTCTTTCCCCATCCTCCGTTTCCCTGCTTATCCCCATCCCCTCCCATACCCACTCTCCTATCCCTTTCCCCTTTCCCTTCCTCTTTCCCTTGCTCTTCCCCTTCCCCCTTCCCCCTCCCTTACCCCTTCCCTTACCCCCTTCCCCCTCTCCTTCCCTCTATCACCTCCCCCTTCCCCTCCTCACCTCCCCACGGGACGCCCGAGCAATATACCCGTCGGAGGCACACAATTATCAGCTCGTTCCGTCTCGTCTCGTGTGCGTGGGAGGCGGCGCGGCGAGATGACGTGCGGATATGTGCGGGTACTTTACCTGTCACATTTTCCTCGACCTCCAAAACTCTTGATCAGAGAGGGATGCAGACAGACAGACAGACAGATAGATAGATACATAGACATACTTAGAATACAGGACTGTAATAACAACACAAAGATAGAAAGAAGAGAGAGAGAGAGAGAGAGAGAGAGAGAGAGAGAGAGAGAGAGAGAGAGAGAGAGAGAGAGAGAGAGAGAGAGAGAGAGAGAGAGGAGATAGACATGCTTAAAAGACAGAAAGGAAAGACACAAACAGACACAGACAGACAAAATAAAAGGCATATCGAGAGCACCCTCGTGAATGCCATAAGGACGAGGCGCCCGATATTCGAACGCACAACTTACGCCCTTGACGATCTTGTGTAGGCTCGAGCGAGGAGGACGGGGGATGAGGAGGACGGGGGATGAGGAGGACGGGGGATGAGGAGGACGGGGGATGAGGAGGACGGGGGATGAGGAGGAGGAGGGGAGGAGAACGGAATGGAGGGGGAAAGAGGAGAGCAGAGAGGAGGAGGGGGGAGGGAAGGGGATGGCGTTGGGGATAGGAAGAGGAGGGGTAGGGGAGGGGGAGAAGGGAGGAGGACCAGGCAGAAGGGGTGGGGGAGAGTAAGAAGGGGAAGGGAGGGGAGGGGAGGGGAGGGGAGGGGGGGCACAACTAGTCCGTCTGGCAATTAGTACACGCAAGGTGTCCGCTCCTTGATATCAACTTTGGGGGGACACCCGATAAAACCTGCTGGCGAACGCATAAGAAAATGATGAGGTATTTTATGAGCCATTGGGGCGTGTGTGGCGCTGTCATGCACCGAGGGAGCGAGGGAGGGAGAGAGGGATGGGGGGGGAGGGAGGGAGGGAGGGAGGGAGGGAGGGAGGGAGGGAGGGAGAGAGGGAGGGAGGGAGGGAGGGAGGGAGGGAAGGAGGGAGGGAGGGAGGGAGAAGAGAGGAAGGGAGAGAGGGGGAAATAGGGAGAAGAGAGGGAGAAGAGATGGAGAAGGGAGAGAAGGAGACGAAGGGAGGAAGGGAGAGAGGAAAGAGAAGGGAGGAAGAGAGGGATGGAAGGAGGAAAAGAGGGAGGAAGGAAGGAAGGGAGGGAGAAAGAATGGGGGGAGGAGAAGGAAAGAGGGAGAAGAGAGAGACAGGAGTTAGAAGAGGTAGGAGGAGGGAGGGGAAGCAGGTGGGAGGAGAGACAAGGAACAGGTAAGAGGGGGGGAGAGTAAGAATCAAGAAAATGGAGGATGTAAGAAGAGGCAGGCATTAGAAGATAGTAACAAGGCAAGAGGACAGGCATAAAAGAGGGAAGAGGGAGAGGGAGGAGGAAACGGAAAAGGAGAGGAAGAAAATAAGAATGGGAATGAATGAATAAGAGAGAGAGAAAAAGAGAGAGAGAGAGAGAGAGAGAGAGAGAGAGAGAGAGAGAGAGAGAGAGAGAGAGAGAGAGAGAGAGAGAGAGAGAGAGAGAGAGAGAGAGAGAGATGATAAGGAGGCGTGGCGGGATGTCCCAAGTGGGCGTGGCGACAGGACACTCTTCACGGGCGGCTGGTGATGCTATGGCAGAGGGTCTTTGGGCGCGATGATGTTGCATGAGTTGGAGGAGGAGGTGGAGAAAAAAGGAGAAAGAGAAGGAGAAGAAAAAGTAGAAGAAGAAGGAGAAGGAGATGGAGAAACAGCAGAAGGAGAAGGAGAAGAAGGAGATGGAGAAACAGAAAGAGAAAGAGAAGAAGAAGAATTAGAAGATAAATGATGATCATAATGATGTGAAACACAAAACGACAAAAGGAACAGATAAACTTTAACGAAGGGATCTACGGGAAAAAAATATATATATCTATATCTATCTATCTATCTATCTATCTATCTATCTATCTATCTATCTATCTATCTATCTATCTATCTATCTATCTATCTATATATATATATATATATATAACAGGCGTTCCCCGAAATTAAGCCACGAGGTTGATAAAAAAAAGCAAACTAAGAAAAGAAACGAAAGAAAAGAAATAACAGAAGGGGAAAAAATGCACGAGAATGCAACGAGGAGGAAGCAATGAACTATAAAGAAAATGAGGACCGATACTGCATTGGCGATCCTCTCTCCCCCTCTTCCTTCCCCTCCTCCCCCACTCGATGATACCGTGGCGATTCTCTCCTCCTCCTCCTCCTCCTCCTCCTCCTCCTCCTCCTCCTCCTCCTCCTCCTCCTCCTCACCCACCTTATCTCTCTCCCTTCCCTCCCCCTTTACTTCTCTGCTCCCTCACACCCCTCTCCTACCTTCTCCCTCCCTCCCTCCCACCTTCCCTCCCTCCCTCCTACCTTCCCTCCCCCCTCCCGCCTTCCCTCCTCCCCCTCCCTCCCTCCCTCCCTCCCTTTCCAGCTCCCTCCGGCGGCCGCGCCACGGAGAGCGCCCCGCTGCGGAACATTATTAACGACCGGTAATTATCGGCCATTCCGAGTCCATCTCAGCGATAAACGGCACCGCCTTCTGCATCCTCGCGATGTATGGCTACGTGACGCGGGTATGGGAAAGAGGGAGAGAGGGAGGGGGAGAGAGAGAGAGAGAAAGGGAGGTAGAGAGAGAGAGAGAGAGAGAGAGAGAGAGAGAGAGAGAGAGAGAGAGAGAGAGAGAGAGAGAGAGAGAGAGAAAGGGGGGGGGATTATAAAAGACGGACATGACATGACATGACATGACATGAAATGACATGAGGTGAGATGAGAAGAGAGGGAGATGAAGCACAGAGAAGAGAAGAAGCGAGGAAGTGGAAAGCAACGAGGCGGCGGCTAATTCCCATACGTCGACGGCGGACCAACTAATAGCCGGACCCGGTCTTTCCGTCGGCCAGCTGCCCCCGACGGGCCTGGTCCTCGCCGCTCAGGTGGTCGCGGGAACCAGCTCCAGCTCAGGCTCCAGCTCAAGCTCCTCCTCCTCCTTCTCCTCCTCTTCTTCCTGAGATCCACCGGGATCCTTGAGAACCATTTGATATAACGGAAGAGAGAGAGGGGGGGAGAGAGAGGGGGGGAGAGAGAGAGAGAGAGAGAGAGAGAGAGAGAGAGAGAGAGAGAGAGAGAGAGAGAAGTAGAGATAAAGAGGGAAAGAGAAAGAAATAAGGAAGAGACAGACCGACTCCCCTTCCCCAAACGCCGCATCCGGTCCTTCGGGAGGCACAGCAGTATCACGTCCTCCTCGGGAATCCCGCGAGAGACCAGCGTGGCCGGGACGTCACTCTAAGGCGGCGCGACACAGAGAGGAGAGTGGCGATGCGGAGGCTCACTCGGCGGCGCTGGGGCTTCTGGGCGAGGGGGAGGGGGGAGGGGGAGGAGGGGAGGAGAAGGGGAGGAGGAGGAACAAGAGAAGAAGCAGCAGCAGCAGAAGAAGAGAAGAAGAGCAAGACGATGAGTTAATGAAGAACAAGGCAGTATATGCACTAAGGTATATGCAGCGGATCGGAGGTCGGGGAGGGAGGAGGGGGGGGAGACACCTCCAGTAAACAAAGGATACCTCCTCCTCCTCCTCCTCCTCCTCCTCCTCCTCCTCCTCCTCCTCCTCCTCCGCGGGCCTGCCGTGGGAGACATCGTGGACCGCGATGGCAGATAAGCCGCGGCAGAGACGGATGACACCCGCTGGTAAGTCTCGTGTGACTGCTTGTCGAACCATCTACCTCGCCCCTGTCAAGATGCAGCCCGGCCAGACTGCTTCTTCTTACTTTACCCCTCCCCCCTTCCCCCTACCCCAACCCCCTCCTCCCTCAATTCAAGTCCCACCATTAGAGACTCTAATCCTACCTGTTTAATCACGCCCAGGTGAGTCCGCCCTCGAGTGGACTCGGCTTGAGGTCTCCGAGCTGCATTCCCCCCCCCACCCCCCGAGCCCAGGGCCAGGTCCGGTGTCAATCGGCCCTTCTCCTAGCTCCCTCCTTCGTTGCACCCGACCCTTCCCCTGCCCATATCCATCTCCATACTCACCTCATCGCCGTCCCTATCCTAATATCTATACCCCTTACTTCCCCCATCCTCATCCTCATAGCCGTCCCAATATTCATACCTCTATACCCATATCCTCTTCCCCATCACCATCCTCATCCTCATACCCACACCGATACCCATCCCCATCCTCATTCTCAAACGCTGTATCCCTATCTACATCCCCACACATCCCCATACCCCCACATTCCCACCCCCACACCCCCACAGCGCCACCCGCCCACCGCTTTCCCTCCCGGTGCACCGCCAGGCCAATTAGCAAGGACCCAGTACATAAGCCCCGTGCAATGCCCCGTGCAATGCCCCGTGCAAGCCAATGCTAAGCGCCTGTAGCTCCTGACGATGTTGTGTGGGCGCAGGGAAAATGGAGGAGGGGAGGAGGAAGAGAAAGGAGGGAGAGAAGGCGAAGGAGGAGGAGGAGGAGGAGGAGGAGGAGGAGGAGGAGGAGGAGGAGGAGGAGGAGGAGGAGGAGGAGGAGGAGGAGGAGAGGAGGAGGAGGAGGAGAAAGGGAGGAGGAGGAAAAGGAGGAAAAGAAGAAGAAGGAGAAGGAGGAGGAAAGATGGAGAAAAAGGAAAAGACTGAAAAGGAAGGGAAAAGGAAAAGAGGGAAATAAGAAGGGAAAAGAAAGAAAGAAAGATGAAAAATAAAAAATAAAAGAAGTGAAGGAAGGGTGGGGGGATGGGGGGGGGGGGAAGCAAAGAGAACCGGTGGTCATTCCGTGGCTCCTATCAAGAGGGAGATAATGGGGACCCGGAACTCTCCCTCGAACCACACCGGGCGCCGTAATTAGGGAAAAGGGAGTGTAGAGGCGAGTGATAGGAATGAAAATGTCGGGGAGCTTGTGATCTCTCTCGCTTGTTTGGCCTTCTTTGACAAATGGGGGGGCGAGGGGGGGAGGGAAGAGATGGGATAGGAGGGGAGGGGAAGGGAGGGGGAGGGAGAGGAGGGGAGGGGAAGGGAGGGGAGGGGAGGGGAGGCTAGGGGGAGGGGGAAGGGAAGAGAGGAGAGGAGAGGAGAGGGGAAGGGAGGCCGGGCGGGATGGGATGGGAGGGGAGGGGAGGGGAGGGGAGGGGAAGGGAAGAGAGGAGAGGGGAAGGGAGGTCTGGCGGAAGGGGAGGGGAAGGGAGGCCTGGCGGAAGGGGAGCGGAGGGAGGGAGGGGAAGAGAAGGAAAGGAAAGGGAAGAGAGGAGAGGAGAGGAGAGGAAAGGAGAAGGGAAGAGAGGAGAGGAGAGGGGAGGGGAGAAGGGGAAGGAAAGGAGGGGAGAGGCAAGGAAAGAAGAGGAAGGGAAGGTAGGCAAGAGAGGTGAGAGGAGGGGAGGAGGAGGGGGGAGAGAAAGGAAGAGGAGGAGAAAAGGAGAGCAGCAGAGATGGAAGCAGAGCAAAGGAGGGAAAGAAAATAATAAAGACAACCGATCTTTAAAAGACTCCTTCCTCTCTCCTTCTTCCCTCGCTGTCTCTTCCTTCTTCCTTCCTTCCTTCCTGCTAATATTACTGCTGCTGCTGTTGCTGCTGCTGCTGCTACTGCTCCTCCTCTTCCTCTTCCTCTTCCTCCTCCTACTCCTCTTCCTCCTCCTCCTTATTCATCCTTATCCCGTGGTAACAATTAACGTCTGCCTGAATCTGCATCTCGACGTATCTCTCCGCTTCGCGAGCTCGACGGACATCTGAAGACTGGGGTGGGGGTTGGGGGGTGATGTGGGGGGGAGGGGAAAGAGGGAAGGTGGGGAGAGGGGTATTATTGACACTGATGACGACGACGACGACGACGGTGGTGATGGTAAAGATGAGATGAAGGGAAAGGAAAATAAAATAAAAAGGGGGACAAGGAAATAGTTGCACACAAAGGCATAAAACACACACACACATAAAAGAAGAAGAAGAAGAAGAAGAAGAAGAAGAAGAAGAAGAAGAAGAAGAAGAAGAAGAAGAAGAAGAAGAAGAAGAAGAAGAAGAAGAAGAAGCTCTCTCACAAAAGCTTCCTCTTCGGACTGAGTTAAACTTCGCGAGAGCCAATGAAGCGAGCAAATACAGGCCACTTGAGCAGATAGGAAGAAGAAGACCCGAGAAATTGAGAGAGAAACGTAACTTCGAAGGATTTAAGAGAACATAAAACCCGTGGAACACCCGAGTAAGACAGCGTCCAGGTCTCAAGGTGGGAGAAGTGGGGGTGATGGGGGGGAAATAGGGTGATGGGGGAGAAGTGGGGGTGGGTGGGGGAGATGTGGGGGTCTGTGTATGTGGGGGGAGGAAGAGGGGAAGAGCAAGAGTGCCAAAAAGGTGTGTAAATTGGAGTGGCAAACGGCGAAAAAAAAATAATAATAATAATAAAAAATCCAGAGAAAGGTGAACCGAAAAAAACGACAGACATAGACATAGACATAGACATAGACACAGACACAGACATACGCACACTCACTCACTCACTCACTCACTCTCTCTCTCTCTCTCTCTCTCTCTCTCTCTCTCTCTCTCTCTCTCTCTCTCTCTCTCCCAAATCCGACCATAACGATCCTAGGACATCACAACCCCCGCCACAACCGCCCTTTGAGCTCGCGTCGCGGCCTTCGGGTCTTCTTCAGTCGGGTCCGGGTAAGGGTCCAGGACGGACGTGCGCTCGTTACGCCCCCGCGCGAAATGGGGCCGCCAGACGCTACGGCATCAAAGCAGGCTGGGGAGATGAGAAGGCCTGCTCAGAGGGCCTTCAGCAGAGGCAGCAGAACCGGCGGACAGACAAGGGAGACGCGCGGACCGTCCTAATTGGGGAGGTAATAAGAGAGACTATCGGGGAGCCCATCGCGGGAGTGGCGCGCCGAGGACACCGCTCCGCACGCCTCTGGGACATCCGGGCTTCTTTGGAGGCCGCCGAGAAACGCCCCGCGCAGCGCTCTGCAACGCCTTGCAACAGGGATCTCTGTCTCTGATCTCTCTCTCTCTCTCTCTCTCTCTCTCTCTCTCTCTCTCTCTCTCTCTCTCTCTCTCTCTCTCTCTCTCTCTCTCTCCACACTATCAACTTTTCTTCGTCTTCCCCATTTACTTCTTCTTCTTCCTCTTACTCCTCCTCCTCGACGCGCCCGTCGGCCTCCCTCCCTCGCCCCCTCCCTCGCCCCCGGCCGACGTCTCCGAGCCTTCCCGACGCGCAGGCGAGAGCGTTCGCGGCCCGTCGGCAAGAGCACGATCGAGCGGGCATCGGCCTCCGGCGCGCGGGAGAGCTGGGGCATCGCCGCGGTGGACACGGCATCACACCAAGGATGCTGTTAGCCCCGTGTCGTGACCACTTGTCGGGATGATTGCAGATAAAAGCAGACAATCCAGCTGTCGGGCCGAGCATGCCCCCGCCTCGCACTCGCCCCGCCCGACCCACGTTTTTATCGCGGACGTTCCTGTAATTTTCCCGCGGCGCAGGTGGATAACGAGCCCCCATTGACGGTGCTGCTACCCCCCCCTCCCCTCCCCTCCGCCTTCAAGTTCTTCCCTTCACCCGCTGTCTTTCCTCCCTCGACACTCCTAGCATATCAACTTTTTAATATGGCAAACGTACACACACGTACATACACAAATACACACACACATACACGCACGTACATGTACAACAGAGCCTAGAATCAGCGATGCTCAGGATATCGATACCCACTCGCTCTTATGCCCATCCTCACGCCCACCCTATCTCCCCTCTCACCCTACCTCCACCTTCACCTCTCACGCCCATCCTCACGCCCACACCCTCTCCCACCCACTCCCTTCCCCCCTCTCACCTATTCCATTTCGCATGCACTCACCCGCCCATCCACCCACGCCGCCCTCCCAATCACCCACTCACCCACCAACCCAACCACCCACCCCCTCAGCCACGGCCGCCCACGCCGCCCACCGCCGTCATCGTCACTCCTGCCTCCGTCGCCTCCGTCACCCTTTCGTCGGGTCACAGCTCGAGACCCTCATTACGACACAGGGGCCCACGACCACAGGCTGTGAGGGGAGTGGGGAAAGGCAGGAGGGGAGAGGGGACTGGGGGAAGGGGAGGGGAGGGGGTGGGAGTGGGGGGTGGAGGAAGAAGGGGAGTGGGAGGAATATGTGGCGGGGGAATCAGGAAGAGTGGGGATGTGTGGGGAAGAGGGAGTGGATGGAGTGGGGAGCATATGGAGGGGAAAAGGGGAGTGGGGAGGGGAGTTGAGGAATGCGTGGAGGAGAGGGAGAGGGAGAGGGAGAGGGAGAGGGAGAGGGAGAGAGGGGGGAGTACAGAGAATATCTGAAGGGGGAGTTTGAGGAGTGTGGAGGGAGTGGAAGGAGTAGGCGGATACAGGGAGAGAACGCGAAGGAAATTGGAGAGATCAAGGGAGTTTTAAAAGAGAGGAAAACTTAATGATTATTACTTACCTCCCCCTAATCCTGCACACTTTAAGAGAG
The DNA here is from genome assembly GCF_015228065.2 of Penaeus monodon. NCBI lineage: Eukaryota > Metazoa > Arthropoda > Malacostraca > Decapoda > Penaeidae > Penaeus > Penaeus monodon. Next base: position 2,942,263 of record NC_051423.1, on the reverse strand, counting down.
GGGAAAATAATCACGGCTATTTTTCATTTTACTTTTTTTTATCGAATTTCCTCCTCTCGTTGTGTATCTCCTCCTCCTCCTTTTTCTATTTCTTGCTTTCCTTCATTTTCTATCTTCATTGTATCTCTCTCTCTCTCTCTCTCTCTCTCTCTCTCTCTCTCTCTCTCTCTCTCTCTCTCTCTCTCTCTCTCTCTCCTCCCTCTCCCTCCTCCTTCCCTCTGTCTTTAATTAATATTCTTCTATATCTTCAACCCTTTCCTTCCTTCCTTTCACCCATCCTTCCTTCTTTCCCTCTTTCTTTCTCCCCATCTCTTCCTCCTTCTCTCCTCTCCTTCCACCATCTCGCCTCGCACGCCACCCTCTTCCCCCTCCCCCCCCTCCCCCCACGCTCCGGTAATTACCCGACCGACCCGGTGATGAGGGGTTGTCAACGCACTCGGGCCACAACAACACGCACCCGGGCAACAATGGGCCAGCACACACACACACACATAAACAAACACACACACAAACACATAAATAAACAAACAAACAAACAAACACACACACACATATGCACACACATACACACGCACACACGCACGCACGCACGCACGCACACACACACGCAAAAGCTCAAGAAAAAAAAAGAAAAAAAAAGCGCGCAAACGGGTACTTATCTCTCGTTCTTCCCTTCTGCTCTTCCTCCTCTCTTTCGTCTTCCTCATTCCTCTATACGTACCTGCAGCGAGAAAGAAAAAAAGGGGGATTAGTCAATACGGTAATGAGTTTACCCAAATACGTCGCGCTTTAATGCCGCAACTCTTCGCTATCGACGCAGCATCTGGCGCGGGGGCGAAAATACCTCTGGGAATCGTATTATCATTAATGCAAGTCATTTAGAGGAGCAGGCAACCTGAGCAATATGCGTTGTGTTGCGTTGCGTTGCGTTGCATTGTGTGTGTGTGTGTGTGTGTGTGTGTGTGTGTGTGTGTGTGTGTGTGTGTGTGTGTGTGTGTGTGTGTGTGTGTGTGTGTGTGTGTGTGTGTGTGTGTGTGTACGTGTGTTTCTCGCTCCCCTACCCCCCATCAGCGCATGTACACTAACCACACAGCACCTTAATTGCTTGCAAGGTGAATCATCGCCGATCACTTCTGTTGCAGCATGAAGGTAACTGAGTGTGTGTGTGTGTGTGTGTGTGTGTGTGTGTGTGTGTGTGTGTGTGTGTGTGTGTGTGTGTGTGCGCACATAAAGAGCGATGGGGATGCTAATGCTGATGATATCCGATGATAACAATGACATCAAAAATAATTAACATTACCAATAACACTAGAGATATCAATACCAATGCAACTGATAATACCACAAAACGACAATAACAACTAAACACGCCACCATCACTCATTCAAACAAAAGTCCCCCAACAATAGAAATGACAAAAAACGAAACAACAACAACAATAGCAGCAAAGACAACACCAATCCCCCGCGGAAAATGCAATCAGCCGACGGAACCCAAGACTTAATCCACCCCCGCCCCCCACACCTCCACCATCCACTCGGCCCCTCCCTACCCCCGCCCCCCACACCTCCACCATCCACTCGGCCCCTCCCTACCCCCGCCCCCCACACCTCCACCATCCACTCGGCCCCTCCCTACCCCCGCCTCACCCTCCAATCAGCCCCCAGTCCGATCTCCGACACCCCATTCCCACCCATCCCCCTTTTTTACCGCGAAATAACGATGCAACATCAACATCCAACAACAGGAGTCGAGATCATCTTCGCAAAAGCAGTGCTCGGCGGTAGACCAGCGGCGGCGGCGATGGTGGCGGTGGCGTAGCGGCGGTGGCGTAGCGGCGGTGGCGTAGCGGCGGTGGCGTAGCGGCGGTGGCGTAGCGGCGGTGGCGTAGCGGCGGCGGCGTAGCAGTTTCGAGGGTTTCGTAGCGGCGTGCCTGTCGCCGTCAGCGCGTGGCAATGCCCGCCTTTTGCAACAACGGAAGCGCTTGACACCTTGGCGCTGATGACGGTGATGAGGCTGATGGTGATAGAGGAGGAGGAGGAGGAGGAGGAGGAGGAGGAGGAGGAGGAGGAGGAGGAGGAGGAGGAGGAGGAGGAGGAGGAGGAGGAGGAGGAGGAGAAGAGGAGGAGGAGAGGAGGAGGAGGAGGGAGGAGGAGGAGAGAGAGGAGATGAGAGAGGAGGAGGAGGAGGAAGGAGGAGGAGGAGGAGGAGGAGGAGGAGGAGGAGGAGGAGGAGGAGGAGGAGGAGGAGGAGGAGGAGGACGGCGGCGGCGGCCAGACCTCCTTCTCGCCCTCCTCTCGGCGTCTCTTTCCATCTCTCCGCATCCTCATCCCTACATCTCTTCTCTTTTCTTCTTCTTCTCTTCTCTTTCATATTCCCTCCTTTCCTTTCCCGTCTCCTCCCCTTCCACTATTCCGACTTCACCGGCTCTCACGCGGAACAAAAGTACCGTCGCTGCCTCACCTGCCACCGCTGCCACCATCTTCCTAGCATGCCTTGCACCACACCACACCACACCACACCACACCACGCTAGTTTACACCACACGACACTACACCGCGCCACACCAACACCATCCGCCGCGGCGCGATTTAGGACCCCCCCCCCCACCACCACCACACCCCCCACATGACAAGACGGCAGATCCTATCATGCTTCTCATGACAGTTAAAGAGATGTCGCTGACGGCCACTTTGCATACCGCCGTGAGATAATTGTACGGGGGAGGCGAGTGGGTGGGGGGGAGGGGGCGTGTTGCCTGCATTCCCGCACCGGCAATCACACGGAAGAAGGGAGGGCGGCCTGATTAGACGCTGGCCAAGTGGCGGAGCTCCCCCCCCCCCAATCTGCGACAAACAAGGCCTCTCTAACGACCCCATTGTTTGCAGCAGCCAGCCAGCGAGCCACTCTTAAAACGCCCGAGCGCCAATTAACAAATCACAAACCAATTTAACAAATGACAAACCAATTTAACAACCGCACTCGCAAATTGCAGGCAATGCCCTCGCCAAACCCAGGAATCTGTCTGCCTTTCCTTCCTTTCTTTCTTTCTTTGTCTTTTTCTCCTTCTTTTATCTGTCTTTCCTTCCTCCCTTCTTTCTTCTGTTTTTCCTTCCTCCTCCTTTCTTTTGTCTTTCCTTCCTCCCTCTTTTCTTTTTGTTATTTCTCTCCTTCCTCGTTCTTCTTGCCTTTTGTGTTGTTTCTCTCTTCGTCTCTCTCCCATTCCCCTTCTATTTCTCTCTCGTTTCCTCCCTACAACACCCTCCTTTTCTTCTATTTACGTTCCTCCTCTCACTTATTTATCCCCTCTCTCCCTTACGCATTTCTTCCTTCCTCCTCCCTTCCCATACTATCTTCCACCCTCGCATCATCTCCCCTTCACCTCCCCCATCTCCCTCATTTCTCCTTCATCTCCCCCATCTTCCTCATTTCCCCCACCATCGTCCTTCCCATGCGTCCATTCAACCGGTTAGGCCGACTTCATAAAATGAAGATTAATTATAGCATTATGAACGGCGAGTTACCACAATGTATAACTCGAAGGGCGTCTCTCGAGGTGCAGCGGGGGAGAGAGAGAGAGAGAGAGAGAGAGAGAGAGAGAGAGATGGAGAGAGAGAGAGAGAGATGGAGAGAGAGATGGAGAGAGAGAGAGAGAGAGAGAGAGAGAGAGAGAGAGAGAGAGAGAGAGAGAGAGAGAGAGAAGGAGAGAGAGAGAGAGAGAGAGAGAGAGAGAGAATGAACTGGGAGAGAGGGGGGAGAGGGGGAGGAAGAATGAACGGGGAGAGGGAGGGAGAACGAACAGGGAGTGGGGAGAGAATGAGGAGGGAGCAGGCGAGGGTGGAGATGACATCCAGGACACGACATCTCTCTCCCGTCACTCATATCAAGTACTGCCGATGAGTCCTTCGGCCGCGGCGCCTCTTCTTCTCCTTCGTCTTCTTCTCCTCTTCTTATTTTGCCTCTTTATCCCATTATTTCCTCCGCCTTTCTTCTCGCATCTTAGCTCTACTCTCCCTTTATTTCCTCGCAGGTATTCTTCCTCTTCCCCCTCCCCTCTCCATCATCCCCCTCTACCCCCTTGCCCCTTCTCCACCTCCCCTCTCTCCCCTCCCCTCTCCCCTTCTCTTCCCCTCTCCCACCCTCCTCCACCCCCACCCCCGCTCCTCACCTCGTCGACCACCGGCTGCGCTCGCGGACGCCGAACCCCTCAGTCGTTCTCATTAAATATTTAGCGGCCATCATCTCGCGAGTCATAAATCTATCCCGCGACGTGATCCGGCCGGCATGACAACGTCGCTGCCAAACACACCTGACCCGCCGGAGAATTAGTAATTGCATTCCTGGCGCTCCGGGAGGAGGAGGAGGAGGAGGAGGAGGTGCCCCTGCGCGGCGTGGCATCTAGGGGGACGCCACGTGATCGGAAACGGAGAGTGGCGGCCGCGCGAAGGAGGCCACGGCACGCACACACAGGCACAGAGCCGCAGACAGGCGGACGCAGAGCAGACAGACCCGACAGACAGTCATATCCGCAGCCGAACAAATGACTGACAGACAGATAGACAGCTAGGTAAAAAACGCAGGTAGACAAATCCACAGCCGGACTGATGACAGCAGATAGACAGACCGATAGACAGACAGCCGACTGACAGCCAGACCCAACCGCAGAAGCCACTCGACGACGCGGAAGAGAGAAAAGCGGCGCGGGAGACGAAGACAATGGCCGCAGATAACGCGGACAAAAGCACCAACAAACAAGCCTCCCCGCTATCTCTTCCTCCTCTTCCTTCCGTCTGTCTCTGCCTCTCTCTCTCTCTCTCTTTCAGTCACTCTCTCCTTGTTCCCTTTCCTCCCTTCCTGCTACCCACCGACCGGCAGGGTGCATGACCCACTCCCCCTACCCACCACCCACCCACCACCCGCCGCCCACGCGCGGCCACATAAAAACACCTTTTAATTCTAATTCCGTGGGCGGCTACGGCGGGACAAATGAGGTGTGGGCATTCGGAGCTGCTATGGGTCACCTCACGAGCCGCACGAAATTCGTGTCAAATTAAAAGGAAAGAGAGAAAAGGAGAGGGAGAGGGAGAAGAGAGAGAGAGACATAAAGAGAGAGAGAGAGAGAGAGAGAGAGAGAGAGAGAGAGAGATAGAGAGAGAGAGAAAGACAGAAAGAAGAGAAGAAGAGAGAAAGAGAGAGAGAGAGAGAGAGAGAAATAGAAGAGAGAGAGAGAGAGAGAGGAGAGAGAGAAAAGAGGAGAGAGAGAGAGGAAGAAAGAGAGAGAGAAAGAGAAGAGAGAGAGAGAAGAGAGAGATAAGAGAGAGAGAGAGAGAGAGAGAAAAAGAGAGAGAGAGAGAAGAGAGAGAGAGAGAGAAGAGAGAGAGAGGAGAGAGAGAGAGAGAGAGAGAGAGAGAGAGAAAGAGAGAGAGAGAGAAAGAGAGAGAGAAAGGGAGAGAAAAGAGAAAAGAGAGAGAGAATAAGAGAGAGAGAAAGAGAGAGAGAGAGAATGATTTACATATATACATATGCGTGTCTGCACGTATATACATTCAATATATACATGTATACATTAAAAAACAACACACAGAAATTGATAATAGAATATCTTCTTTCTATCAAAAACGCACTTGCTTTACCCTCACTCGATTAAACGGGTTTCGAGTAATTATCTCATTAACTCACTTCAACAGCAATGATAAGAATTGAGCAGAGTGGGGTGAAGAAGAAGAAAAAAAAATCAAACAATTAAAAAGTCAAAAACAAAATATTTATCAAACCAACCCTTGAAACAAACACCCAGGCCAAATATATGAAAAAAATATCTTCCATGACCTTCCAGAGGAGGGAAATATCTGATTAAACAAAATGAGCGAGAAAAAAAAGATACTCGTAAAAGAAACAGAGAGAGAAAGGAAGGAGGCGATAGCAAAGGCCGCAGACATTTTATTCACGCCTGGATGCTCGCTGGACTTGGCACCTCACTACTTCAACCCCCCCCCCCAACCCCAACCTCCCAACCCCAACCCCCATCTCCCACCCCTCTTACTAACCCAAGGATCATCCCCCTCCCCCTCCCCCATTCCCCCACCCCCAACCCTCCTTTGCTAAACCCCATGATCATTCCCCCTCCCCTCCCCTCCCCCTCCCCCGACCCCATCCCCAACCCTCCTCTACTGAACCCCCTGATCGTCCCCTCACCCCCTCCTTAGCTCCCCCCCCCCCCGGTATACTCGGAGCTCCTCAAATTGCAAAATATCATGATTCTCTTTCTCCTTGAAATCTTTTACTTTTTTTTTCTCTCCTTCCTCTTCCTTTCTAGGAGATAATTGACGTAGAATGCAAAACAAAGCGCAAAATAAACAAGCCCTCTTCCTCCTCTTTATTTTCTTCTACCTGTCTTCTTTTTCTTCTTCTTTTTCTTCTTCGCTTTCGTCTGTTTTTTTATTCTTAATTTTCTCCTTCTCTTCTCCTGTTCCTTTTCCTCTTCCTTCTCCTTCTCTTTTTTTTTCTCCTCCTCCTCCTCCTTCTTCATCTTCCTCCTCCTCCTTCTTCTTTATCTTCCCCTCCTCCTCCTCCTCCTCCTCGAAGATCCTGCAGATGCCTCCAGCTGATCAGCCTCCTCGCCCATCCAGCCTCCCGGCATGCAAAGCGCCCATGCCACTTCTCTTGGCATTTTAGCATCGTGCCAAGCGAACGGGCCTCCACACTTCATACTCCTCTCCCCATTCTCTCTTTCTCCTCTTCTCTCCCTCCTTCTTTCCTCCTTTCTTTTCCTTTTTTCTCCTTCCTTCTGCTCTCGTTTCATTCCCTTTCTCCTCTTCTCCTTTCTTCTCTTTCCCTTTCCCCCTTGCCCCTTCCTCTTCCTTTCTCCCCCCCCCCTCTCTCCTCTTCCCCCTTCCCCATCTATCCCCTTGTCCCCTTCTTCCATCTCCCCCCTTATTCCTTCCTTCTCTCACCCCTCTTATTCCCTCCTCCTCGCCCCCCCATGTTTATCATCCCCTTATCATCAGTCCTTCCTTAGCATCCCGATCATCGTACCTACCCTGGTAATTAGCATTCGCAATTAACATTCTACATCACTCTACTTGCATGAACCTACCTCGGCAATACTACGCTCGGTCCCACGCTCGAATACCCTCTCCCCCTCTCTTCCCCTCCCTTTCCCTCTTCTCCTCTCATCTCTTTCCCATCCCCACTCTCCCTCTCCCTCTCTATCTCCCCCTCTCTTCCCCACCCTTTCCCTCTCTCCCTCTCATCTCCTTCCCATTCCCACTCTCCCTCTCCCTCTCCCCACCTCTTCTCCTTCCTTTCCCTCTTCCCCCCTCATCTCCTTCTGATTCCCACTCTCACTCTCCCTCTCCCTCTCTTTATTATTATTATTATTATTATTATTTTATTATTATTATTATTATTATTATTATTATTGTTGTTGTTGTTATTATTATTATCATTATTATTATTACTATTATTATATTATTATTATTATTATTATTATTATTATTATTTTATTATTATATATCCCTCCCTCCCTCTCCTTCTCCCCCTCCCTCCCTCCCTCCCTCCTTCCCTACCCTCACGTTCCTCCCTCCCTCCCTCCCTCCTTCGTACCCCTGTTATCAGGTGCCACGGGTGCCACAATTCACCTGGCATTATCGCACCATCGGCATTGGCATTAACATCATCATTACCATTCGCGAAGTAATCCCCGGGATCATCATTACTTTCACATCATTATCCTAATGTCATCGGGCACCATCCATAACCATTATCTTGGCGCGGGAGGATGGGAGATAAAAGGTGGAAGAGAAGGGAGAAAAGAAGGGAGGAAGGAAGGAAGGAAGGAAGGAAGGAAGGAAGGAAGGAAGGAAGGAAGGAAGGAAGGGAGGAAGGAAGGAAGGAAGGAAGGAAGGGAGGAAGGAGGGGAGGGGGGAGGAGGGAAGGACGGAAGGAAGGAAAGAAGGTAAGGAAAGGAAAGGGAGGAATGAAGGCAAGCAGGGAAGGCGACGGAGAGGGAATGAGGAAAACTGGAAGGGGATAAAGAAAGACACGTATAAATGTGTAAATAATGGGGAAAATGTATAAATAACGGACGCAATGAATAAATCATGGGATTTATTTTTAAAGGAAAACGAAATCATACGTTATCATTTACTCATCTACGCGTTCCTCGTCTCCCCTCCGCACCTGAATGACCCCCTCCCCTTTTTTCTTCCCTCCCCTCCCTTCCCTTCCCTCCCCTTCCCCATTCCCTATCCCTCCCCTCCTCACCTCATCCATAGACCTTCCCCTCTCCTCTCATTCCCCCTCCTTACCCCATCTCACCCCCTCCTCTTCTCCCTCATCCTCCTCCATTTCCCCTTCCCCATTCTATCCCTCTCCCCATCTCACCCCATCCCCCTCCCCTCCCCCTCCCCTCCCCCCTCCCCGCCCGTGTATAAAGGATCCCAACAGGCGAGGCTCCCCGGATCCCCGAACTGTGTGTATATTGAGGATTCCGGATGATACCTCCTGCTAAGACCTCGCTCGCCGGGACCCGCTGGGGCCTTTGCCCGCGTCTAAGGCAGCACAAAGCCAGTTGATGCTACTGTCTCTCTCTCTCTTCCCTCTCTCTCTCTCTCTCTCTCTCTCTCTCTCTCTCTCTCTCTCTCTCTCTCTCTCTCTCTCTCTCTCTCTCTCTCTCTCTCTACCTTCCCTTCTCAATCTCCTCCTCACTCTCTTCCTCCTCCTTCTCCATTCCCCTCTTCTTATCCTTCCTCTTACTCCCTCTCCTCTCCTCCTCCTCCTCTCTTCCTTCTATCCCCTTCCCCTTACTCCCTCTCTTATCCCCCTCCTCCCCCTCCTCTCTCTCTTCCTCCAACTAAGGCTAGAAACCCCTCAACCCCCTTCCTCATCTCCATTTCCCTCCCCTCCACCTCTCCTTCCCCCCTCTCCCTCCCTCTGTCTGGGACATCAGCCACCCCCACCCCCTCCCCCTCCCCCTCCCCCATCCATCTGTCTGGGTCATCAGCCCCCTCCCCCTCCCCCACCCATCTGCCTGGGTCATCAGCCACCCCCTCCCCCTCCCCCTCCCCCACCCATCTGTCTGGGTCATCTCCCAACTCGGAGACACTTCGCCGCGTGTCGCCGATACCAATGGCTCATTCTTAAGCACTGATTATCGACGCGCTGTTATCTCCGGGCCCGTCCCATCTGTCGGCGCGGGGACGGTCCAGGAGCTCCTCCTGCGTCGCCCTCCTGCTTAGCCCCACCCCCCACCCCCATCTCCACCCCCACCCCCACCCTTCCCTCAGCTCCTTCCTTCCCTCCCTACCTCCTTCCTTCCTCAAACTCCTTTCCTTTTTTGTGCCTCCTTCCTTCCTTCCTACCTTCCTTTCTTCCTTCCTTCCTTCCCCTCCTACCTGTCCCCACTCCCACCTATCCCCTCCCCCCTCCCCCCTCCCCACGACATTGGGGAACCGGCGAGAAGATTTCATGCTCCGGAGCGGCCGTCTCGGATCCGCCAACTAGAGGGGAGGACGCGAGACCGCACCCCCCACAACCACCCCCAACCCCACCCCCCACTCAAAGCACAATTTGCGAAGACGGTCGGAACTACGAGAAACGAAGGAGAAGGAGGAGGAAGGAGGAGAAGGAGATGGAGGAGGAGGAGGAGGAGGAGGAGGAGGAGGAGGAGGAGGAGGAGGAGGAGGAGGAGGAGGAGGAGGAGGAGGAGGAGGAGGAGGAGAGGAGAGAGGCAGATACACACAGAATATCTAGATAATAAACAGGACATACGACCTTCAGACCCCCCCCCTCCCACCACCACCACAAAAAGGGCACACAGAGACAAAAGAATGAGCAAGAGAGAGAAAGAGAAAGAGATAAAACCAAAAAACAAAAAAAAAGTTTGACCACACTCGGCCGGCGCCTGCCTCAGCCTCACACAATCAGCGGCGCAACAAGCACCTGTAAATCCCCGTGGCTTGTCAAACGCCGCCTCGACTGCCGCCACCCGAGGACATCGCCGCCGCCGCCGCCGCCGCCGCCGCTATTACACTTGATGCCTTTCTGGTTCTGATTTTTATATATATATATATATATATATATATATATATATATATATATATATATATATTTCGTTTTCTAGCTCTATTTTTTTCTCTCTCTCTTTCTGGCTCTATATGCAATGGTTTGTCCGTCCGTCCGTCTGTCTGTCTCCTTTACCCTCACCCTCCCTCCGCACAGACACGCGCTCAGAGAAACACACACACACACACACCAAAATATAAAAATCTAAACAAACACCACCCCCTCCCACCCACTCCTCCCTCCCACACACACACAAGCACGTACGCAAACCCCTTCCCCCCACGGTGTACATGGCACAAGCAGCTGTACATATTGACTAAGGTCACGGGGCTCATTATGGCGAGCGAGGCCGTACATGCTACAGTCGCCGCCGATAGCATCAGACAAGACGACCGGCTAATGCACATCCGATTGCACCGTCGCCGCCGCTGTCCGCTATTGTTTGATCCGGAGGGGGTGGGGGAGGAGGAGGAGGAGGAGGAGGAGGAGAGAGGAGGAGGAGGAGGAGGAGGAGGAGGAGGGGAGGAGGAGGAGGAGGAGGAGAGAAGGAAGAAGGAGGAGGAGAGGAGAGAGAGGAGGAGGAGAGGAGAAGAGGAGAAGAGAAGAAGAAGAGGGGGGAGGAGGAGGAGAGGAGAGGAGGAGGAGAGGAGAAGGAGGAGGAAGAGAGGAGAGGAGGAGGAGGAGGAGGAGGAGGAGGCGGAGGAGGAGGAAGAGGAGGAGGAAGAAGGAAATAGAGAGAGAGGGGAGAAAGAAAGAGTACAGAAGAGAAGAGGAGTAGAGTTGAAGAACAAGAAGACAAGGAGGAAGAAGAACAGGGGAAGGAGGCAGAGACAACAATAAGGCAACGAGGGCGATGTCGGAAGAGCCAGAGCGACACCACGACTTGACTAGACAGCATGCAAGCAGGCGAACAGGACTCTCGCCCCTCTGCCCAGACGACGGAAGGCTCACACGCACTCCCAGAAGTAAATGCCACTATGCTCCCCTCCCCTCCCTCCCCCACCGAACCCTCTCCCTAATATATCTATCGGTGAAAGAGACAATTTTCGATTCCGTAAACTTTATGAGATGCTCTACAAGGCCTTCCTGGGCCACGGTGCCTCCGCTCCCTCTTCTCTGTCGGCCGCCCCCAACCCCCCCTCCACTCCATTTAGAAACGAAAATCGGAGGACAAAACACGGACACGGACAGAAGAACAAAA
>NC_051423.1:2900997-2925997 GCF_015228065.2 Penaeus monodon | reverse complement strand
CATAAATGGCGAGTCTTTTTTCCCCTCCTCTACTCTTCGGGAAATCTGACGATCCCGCTGGCCTCGCCTGACACCTGAATTCCTTCTCTGGACCCTGCCTTTCTCGCCACCCTTTTCTTCCCTTCCTCCTCTTCCTTCTTTTCCTTCTCTCCCCACCATTCCTTCCTTCCTTCTTTCTTACCTGTCTGCCTTCCTTCCCTCTCTCCCCCTTCCCTCTCCTGCTCGCATTCCCTTTACAATATCTCCTCTTTCTCTTCTTCCACCCCACCTCCTCTTCCCCCCACCTCCACCTCCCACTCTTCCCCATTTTTCTCCCATTCCCCCCACAATATTCCCTCTTCCTCCACCTCCACCTCCTCTCCTCCCCCCACTCTCCCCTACCCCCGACCTCCCCCTTCTCCCCCACTCCACCCCCACCCCCCACCCCCCACCACGAAGAATGCCGGACACGCCGAGCCAGAAATGCGCCTAATGCAGTGAAACAAAAGCAGAGGGATTCCGCAGCGAAGGACTAACGATGTCGCTACAGGCCGGACGACATGCCTCACGTCCTGCCTATTTCTGGGCATGGCCAAGTAGTGCCCTCCTCCTCCTGCCTTACCCCCCCCCACCCCAAATTCTCCCCCCCCCAGCTACCCAGCAACCCGCCATGGTCACTCCCCGGGTAAAGACAGCCCCTGAGGCTCTCCGGCTGCTAAATCAACGCCGTCACCTGCCGAGTCACTCATGCAAAGAAGGGGAAAAATCGAAAAAAAAAGAAAGAAAAAAAAAGAAAATGAAAAAAATCTGAGAATTTCTTCAAAGCAAGATAAATACACATTTATTCCCATTTTTTTCTCTCTCTTCCTAATGAAAGTGGTAACCACCTAAAAAAAAAAAAAAAAAATTACGAGAAAAATTCGGCGTCCTTTCCAAAACAACCGCCCCCCCCGTCCCCTCATGCTTGCAGTAGCCTCATCGTAATCCCACCATTTGAAATGCATTAAAGCTGAAAAAACTCACACCCGCTCCAAATCACCAAGAAAAAAAAGAAAAAAAAAGAAAAAAAAAAGGAAAAAAGTTAACATAAAGGCAGCACATCACATAAAATGCAGCACCTGCCCTGGTCAGGCCATCCTTAATCTGCATATCTAATTTTCTCACTCCCCGCATGAACACTCCAATAAGCAATATCAGCATAATAAAAAGGAAGACGAAGAAGAAAAAGAGAGGAAAAAAAAACACTACTTTTCAGGGCCATGTGCAGTTCGCATTACACGCTTCAATGGCCTCCTTGGCTACTCTCTGGCCATTTTTCCCACCCGTTACCTTCTTCTTCTACTCTTCCTCCTCATCACCATCCTCACCATCATCATCACCATCATCATCACAATCACCATCATCTTCATTATCATTATCATCATCATCATCATCTTCATCATCATTATCATTATCATCATCATCATCACCATCATCATCTTCATCATCATTATCATTATTATCATCATCATCACCATCCTCATCATCATCATCATTATCATCATCATCACCATCATCATCGCCATCCTCATCATCTCCATCACCATCACCATCATCATCAATCATCATCATCTCTTCGCCTCCTCGTCTTTCTCCCCACCCTCACCATCCACCCCCTCCTCCTTTCTCCTTCCTCCCCCGTCTTCTTCTCCTCCTCCTCCTCCTTCTTCCTCTTCATCCTCCTCCTTCCCACTCACCCCTTTTTTCCAGAGATGCAGACGACAATTTTGAAGCCGTCGTCGAGATTAATTCTGGCAGAGCGCCCTTTCCCTCTCCCTCTCCCACTCCCCCTTCCACCCCCTCTCCCACTCCCCCTCCCCCCCTGTCCCCCGCTTGCCTGCTTGTCCGCCCCGCTTGCTCGCTTGTTCTGCTTGCGTGCTGCCAGGGCTGCCCGCCCGCGCGTTGGCGTCCACCCGACGGTGAAATCAAAACAGTCGCCGTGGCTTGGAATGAAGAAAGGAGGGGGTGAGGGGAAGGGGAAGGAGGGGAGGAGGGGAAGAGAAAGGAGGGGGTGAGGGGAAGGGGAAGGGAGAGGAGGGGGTGAGGGGAAGGGGAAGGGAGAGGGTGAGGGGAGGGGACGGGATGAGGGGAAAGGAAAGGAGGGGAAGGGGAGGGGTTGAAAAGGGGTAAAAGGGGGTGAATACGAAGAGGAGAAAGAGGGGGAGGGCGGGAGGGAAAGGGAAAAAGAAAGAAAGAAAAAAGAAGGGAAAGAGGAAAGAGAAAAGAGGAAAGAGAAATGGGAAAAATGAAAAAAAGAGAAAAAAAGGAAATGCGAGAAAGAGGGCAGATAGGGAGAGGGCGTAGAATGAAAACAAAGCAAGCGATTAACAAAGATATAAAATAAAGAAAGAAATAGCAAGAATGAAAGACTCCTTTTAACACCTCACCCCCCCACCCATCCACCTCCACCCACCCACCCATCCACCCCCTACCCACCCACCCATTCACCCACGCTCTCCAGACTCCTCTCCCCCCCCATCTAAAAAAAAAAAAAAAAAAACAACAAATAAATAAATAAATACCTCGCACGTCCCCCTCCCCCGCTTCCTTTCTCTCTTTCGCACCTTCGCCTAAGGAAGATGTAGCCTCCTTGCTGCCCCTCAAGATGCTCGAGGGAGACTTAATCAAATAAACACTCAAATAAACCTCGGCGTAATATGCGTGTGGGGAGGACGAGGAGGAGGGGAAGGCTCTGAGGGATGAATGGCGAAGGAGGGAGACATAGAGGAGGAGGAGGAGGAGGAGGAGGAGGAGGAGGAGGAGGAGGAGGAGGAGGAGGAAGAGGAAGAAGAGGAAGAGGAGGAGGATTAAGTGTAGGAAGGAGGGATAGGAGGATGACGAAGGAAAAGAGTAGGAGGACGAAGAAGAAGAAGATGAAGAAGAAGAAGAAGAAGAAGAAGAAGAAGAAGAAGAAGAAGAAGGAGGAGAAGAAGAAAGAGAAGAAGGAGAAGAAGAAGAAGGATAAAAATTAAAAGACAAAGAGTGGGAAGAAGAGGAAGATGACAACAATAAAGGAAGAGAGAAGGGGGGTAGGGGGGGCTGGAAGAAAGCAGTAAGTGATGCAAATACTTCAAAATCCCAACCCGACTCCTCGAGAGAAACCGCCCCCCCCCACCCCTCCCTCCCACCCCACACGAAGCTCACGCGAAGCTCACCCTTCCCCCCCGAGCGCACAGAGTCGAGAACCCCGCGCCACGGCCCTCGGGGGAGACCCACACGCGACCGAAACAGATGCATTCAAGAGCAATCTGCAACCGCAACGACCGTCCCTTCTGCTGGGGGACTGGAGAGGAAAATGCCAGCCGCGATCTTTCCCTTAGTGACAATGGGTGGCATTAACGGGGGCGTTGGAGCAAGGAAGGAGGGAGGGAGGGAGGGAGGGAGGGAGGGAGGGAGGGAGGGAGGGAGGGAGGGAGGGAGGGAGGGAAGGAGGGAGGGAAGGAGGGAGGTGGAGGGGAGAGGGAGGATGGTGGAGAGAGGGAGGAAGGTGGGGAGAGGGAGGAATGTGAGAGGAAGAAGGAGAGAAGTAGAATGAAAGGGGATGATGGGGGAGGGAGAGAGGAAAAGGTAAGGGGAGAAAGAGGGGAAAGTGTTGGCTTGAGAGAGGCGGAAGGAGGAGAGAGAGAGAGGGAGAGGTGAGAGAGGGAGAGAGGAAGGCGGGGGAAGACGAAGTGAAGCTGAGGGGAGTGGGAGGGAGAAGATAGTCTACAGGAAACAGAAAATAAGAGGAAGAGGGAAGAAAGGAAGAGGAAGAGGAAGAGGAAGAAGAAGAGGAAAAGAAAGAGAAAGAAAGAGAAAGAAAGAAAACGAGACAGAGAAAGGAAAAGAGAAAGAAAAAGAAAAAGAGACAACGAGAAAGAAAAAAAGAAAGAGAGAGAAGGAGATAGAGAAAAAAGACAGAAAAAGAGGAAGAGACACAGACAAAGAGCGAGCGTCGATCCCGCCCCTTCAGCCGCCCACTGAGCCACCCTCAGCAGGCGAGGCGGGCGAGGCAGGGCGGCTGGTGCGGGAGAGCCTCGTTAAAGCCTCGGTTCGGCGCCATCTCCAGTCATGAGCTCTCGCGCCGCCAGACTTAACGCTCCTGAAGGACTCCGGAGGGGGAGGAGGGGGAGGAGGGGGAGGAGGAGGAGGAGGAGGAGGAGGGGAGGAGGAGGAGGAGGAGGAGGAGGAGGAGGAGGAGGGAGGAGGAGGAGGGAAGAAGAAGAAGAAGCAGAAGAAGAAGAAGAAGAGATGGAAGGAAGGAGAGAGAAAGCGGGAAGAAGGGGAGAAGGATGAGAAGGGGGGAGGAGGGAAATTCTCAGGCGGCAAAGAGATCCTTCATTCCAGCCTTTATCTGATTTTCTCTGTTCCTCTCTTTTCTTTCTCGCTCCCCTGCTACTTTCCTACTGTTGTTATTTTGCGTCCTATAATACATGTCACCATTAATAGTTTCGTTAAATCATCTCCCTTATTATTATCATCAGTAGTAGGCCTAATAGTATCATTATCAGTTGTACTAAAATCATCATGACGCCTTCTATTAATATCATTACTATTATCATTGTTACCATCTTTATCATCTTCCACACCCAGTCTTCCTCCCTGAAACACCTTCCATTCACAAAATACAAACCAGCATAAAAATAAAAATAAATAAATAAAAATGTCACTCCTCCTTCCTTCCGCCTCCACGCCTTTGAAACTTCCCCTTCCTCCCTCCTCCCCTTTCATCACCTTCCCCTTCTCCTCCTCTCCCCCTCCCTCCTCTTCTTCATCCTCCTCTATCCTCTCCCTCCCCCTCCTCTCATTTCCCTCCTACCCTCCCCATCCCCATCCCTATCCCCCTCCTCCTCCTCGTGCCACCCACCCAAGGCCCTCCACTTCATCCCGGGTAGTTAATCCACTTCATAACCCGTGTTGGTGGAGAGGTGGAGCGGCGAGAGGCTGAGAGGCGACAAGGGGGCGGCGAGAGGGGCGTCTTGAGGAGCTCTCGAGGGCCTCGCCGGTGCCAGTAATTAGCAGCGTTTTTGAGGCCAGATTTCGTCCAAGAGGCCACGCAGCCGCCGCTTAGGAGGGGATGGCGGGGGAGATGGGGGGAGGGGGGGGAGGAGGAGGGGAGGAGGAGGAGGAGGAGGAGGAGGAGGAGGAGGAGGAGGAGGAGGAGGAAAATGAGAAGGAGGAGGAGGAAAATGAGGAGAAGGAAGAGAAGGAGGAGAAGAAGAAAGGAAGGACGGAGAGAAACCGAGTGCCACCTTCCCCTCTTCCTCCTTTCCTCCTCCTTTCCCCCTTCTTTCCTCCTTCCAAGATGAGTAAAGGCCGCCAAGGATCCTGCTAAAGACATGGGATATCCGGCAGAGTGAAGTGGCTAAGGAAAGAGGAAGGGGAAGGGGAAGGGGAAGGGGAAGGGGGGGAAGGGGACGGGAAAGGGTGAGGGGAAAGGGCCGGGGTGGGGATGAAAAGTTAATTAAAAAAGAAAACGTATACAGGAGCGGACTTCTAATGAGGGGGTAACTTTTTTTTATATTGATAATGTAATGCGAATTGGAAGAGTTGAGGTCACGTGTTCCCTTAAGAAACTGGTCGCTTCTTTTCCTCTTCATATTCATTCACTCATTCACTCTCTTCTCCTCCTCCTCCTCTCTTCTCTCTTCTCTCTCTCCTTTCTCTTTTCTCCTCTATCTTCTCACCCTTCTCCCTCTATCCCTCCATCCCTCTTACACCCTCTCCGTCTCTCTCTCTCTCTCTCTCTCTCTCTCTCTCTCTTTCCCCCTCTCCCTCTCCCCCGTACCCCCAACCCCCCACATCGAACAGATAAATCCCCGTTACAAATCTACACTAAGAGGGACAATACGTCTCCTCAAGCCTTCCTACATTTTTTTCTCCCTTTTTTCTCCTCTCCCTCGACTTCCCCCCCCCTCAGCTCTCTCTCTCTCTCTCTCTCTCTCTCTCTCTCTCTCTCTCTCTCTCTCTCTCTCTCTCTCTCTCTCTCTCTCTCTCCGGACGACGGCGCCCTGGCATCTCTCGCGGCCGAAGAATGAAGGGGGGGGGGGGGGGGACCCGGAATCTCAAACAATTAGTTCGGAGGCTAAATGTAGAGAGACGGGGATGGAGGTGGCCTCAAATGGGAGGGAGGGGAGAGGGGAGAGGGGAGAGGGAGAGAGAGAGACAGAGAGAGGGGAGAGAGAGAGAGAGAGAGGAGAGAGAGAGAGAGAGAGAGAGAGAGAGAGAGAGAGAGAGAGAGAGAGAGAGAGAGAGAGAGAGACCAACAGAGATCGAATAACAGAGAAAGAGAGAGAATAACACAGAGGAGCAAAGACCGAGAAACAAAGACTCAAACACAGACGTGCGCACACCCGCGCCCGCCCGGCAGCCGACGCCCAGCGACAGCCCGCACGCACTTCGCGATATATCCGCCCAAACTACAAATCAGTGTCAATCATCGGCTCTCCTCAAAACCACATTACTATTCTGTCCGACACACGACACACATGCCACGTATGACACATGCACACATAAATACACACACACGCACACATGCACAGACACACACACGACGCACACACGCACGCACGCACGCATACTTACATACATACATACATACATACAAACACACACAAACAAACACACACAAAACACACACACACACACACACACACACACACACACACACACACACACACACACACACACACACACACACACACACACACACACACACACACACACACACACACAAAAGGTATACAGTCCAGACAAGCGTATACACAAACACAGAAAACCCTTTTCAACCGTCAAAATCGAGGCAATGATTAACATATCATGGAATTGATTATAACCTTGTCCGAAGTTACCTGTGGTCAAATTCACGAAGCCTAAGCCGTGGCCAGAACGTACACGGAGGTGAATGGCTAGTATGATCAATTATTTTCTTGAATTTGTCATTTGCTTGTTATTATTCTCTCTTTGTACTCCATCTCTTCTACGTTTTCTTCCTTCTCGCTTCTCTTCACTTTCTCCCTCTCTTTCTCCTCTTTCCTTCTCTCTGACACGTCTTTTAATCTTCCACATTTTCCCTCTTCCCTCTTCCTTCCCTCCTATCGTATCCTATTCTATCATATCCTTCCCTTTCCTTTCCTTTCTTTTCCTTTAATTCCCTTTCTATTCCTCCTTCCCTCCCCTCCCTTCCACACGCCTTTCTTTGCATCAGTGCCAAGTGCCACTCAAGCGCTTGCATGTCTTCCTCGAGCCGGAGTGTCCTGGCGCGTATCTTATCTTATCGGGCGCGGGAATCCCGTCCCTCCCCCTCTCCTTTCCCCTTCCCCTCTCCCCCTCCCCTCCCCTCTCCTCTCCTCTCCTCCTCCCCTCTCCTTTTCTCTCCTCTTCCTCTTCCTCCTCCCCTCCCCTCCCCTCCTCGCTCACGCACGCCCTCGAACACAGTAGTGCCAAGCGGTAACGGACTTTCCTTCTTTTAAACCGAACCCCCGCATCAAGCACTTTAAATTATAGTTGTTTGTATTCCCAAATTTATGCGTATCTCCTGAGCACGTCACGAGATGGAGCGCAGTCGGCTGTTCAACACGGAAGGTGGCGGACGCGCGGCGAAAATACCAGGGCCATTTTCATGCGAACGATTATACATATATATATGCATTTTGTCTTTCGTCCTTTTTATCATTATTATTATCCTTATCATCATCAATTTGATAGTTATCATTATTATTTGGGAGAGAGAAAAGCTTTTTTTTTCTAAAGCAGCAAAACCAATTATTCACAATAAAAGTCATATATTCCGTCACGTGTATGTAGACAAGAGAGTAATCTATCCCTATTCTCTCTCGCCGTCCTATCCCCAATCATTCCTTTTCTCCCATCCAACCCCTTCTCCCATTCTCTCCCCCCTACCCTTTATCCCCCATCCAACGCCCCCAACCTCTCCCCCTCGCCCCCCTTCCTCAGTTCTCTCTCTCCCCCATCCAACCCCACCCCTCTAACCCCCATCATTCTCCCATCTCAACCCATCCCCCACTCCCTCTCCCCCGTCCACCCCCCTTCCCCCTTTCCCCGTCCATCCCCTTTCCCCCTTCCCTTCCCTTCCCTTTCCCTCTCCCCCGTCCATCCCCCTTCCCCCATCCCCCCCCCTCGATCTCCGTCGCCGAGTGCTGCGCCGGCGACAAAGCCCCCATTTTGACCCCATTAATATCTCCGACTGCGACAACCGAGACCGATCTCCTTAATTTACCGCAGCGTCTTCTTCTTCTTCTTCTTCTTCTTCTTCTTCTTCTTCTTCTTCTTCTTCTTCTTCTTCTTCCTTCTTCTTCTCTTCTCTTCTTCTTCTCGTTTTCCCTTCCCTTCCCTCCTCCCTCCTCCGTGGCTTTTGAGGAAGGGAAGTAAGAAGAGATGAAAGGGAGGGAGGGATGGAGGGAAAGAGGGAGGGGGAAGAGAGAAGAGAAGAGGATAAGAAAAAAAAGAAAAAAACAATAAACAAACAAACCCAAATTAGAAAATTAAAAACAAATAAAATCCAACAACGCAAACCGAACAAACGCAAACAGACAGACACACACAACCGGAAACAGAGGCGCACGAGAGCCCCTTCAGGAACTCTCCCAGCGCGGCAGGGCTCATGAGCGGAGGCCACGGCGCCAACACAAACTCACTAGGCTGGGCGGAACGGAAATTATCATCATCGTCGTCATCGTCATCGTCATCGCCATCGTCATCGTCATCATCATCATCATAATAATACTGATAATGAGAAGGAAAAGAAGGGAAAGAAAGAGGAAAATAAAGGAAAGGCAGGAGAAGAGAAAAGAAAAGGAAAACGAAGGGATGGGGAACGACAGGAAAGGAAGAGGAAGCGACGGGGAAAATTCGGGAAAGAAAAGGGAAAAGGAAAGGAAAAGAGCAAGGGGAAAAAGGAAAAGGAAAAGAAAAGAGAGGAAAAAGGAAAAGGCAAATGAGAAGATGAAGAGGAAGGAAACTAAAAAGAGAAAGAGAAAAGCAAAGGAGAAAAAAAGAGAAGATACGAGACAGGACCCGGGCACGAGCGCGGACGAGGGAAGACGCCCACGACCCGATCACCTCGCCGGCCACGAGGCGGACCCGACGCCCGGCGGCCACACCCGCTTCCCAACACTCACGAGACGAGATCGAGGCCCACTACTGACCGGTGACAATTTTAACGGCATAACAACGGCCGCCAATTAGGTCATGTTGCGATTCCTGGCGTCCCGTCGCGTCCCGGGCTCGTGGCGCTCACGGGCCACTGATGAGCGGGGACTTATATGCATACATATATATATATATAAACATACGTATATAGACAAGATACATACTGACACACAGACACAGACACAAACACACACACATCGTGAGAGGAAGAGAAATAGAGAAAGAGACAAAACAAAGAGAAAGAGAGAGCAAGAGAATATGAGAGAGAGAGAGAGAGAGAGAGAGAGAGAGAGAGAGAGAGAGAGAGAGAGAGAGAGAGAGAGAGAGAGAGAGAGAGAGAGAGAATCAAACGTACCGACGACACAAAATCGATAATAAATCATGAAATTATACAATCCAATTGCCCTCCTCCTCCCCTCCTCCTTTCCCCCTTCCCCCCCCTCCGCCTCTTCCCGCCAAAAATCTGCAATAATGGCGCCGAATGTGACCGGAAATGCATGGTAGATTTCGCCCCCCCCCCCTTTTCCCTCATAACCCCCTGCCCCCGCCCGCCCCCGCCCCCCAGCCCCTTATCCCGCTATCTCATCATTACGATCGCTTCAATTAGATTTACGATTATTTACCATTTCCGTTACGCTCGATCCCAAGTACGAAACGCATATTTTGAAGCTTTGTTTTTTTTCGTTTCCTTCGAAAGTATCTCCTCGGCGATCCGATCATGTTTCATAGCTCGTGTTCATGTTAAAAAATAATAATAATAAGTAAATAAATAAATAAATAAAAAATGATAATAAATTATAAAAAAAATAATTAAATATATAAGTAGAAAATACTCAACCTTATTTCAACCTCCGTACCATCCTTCCCCTCCTCTTCAATTTCGTCTTCTCCTCCTCCTTCCCCTTCCCTTCCTTCTCCTCCCTTCTTCCTTAACCCCTCCCCCTTCTTATTCTCCTCCTCCTCCCCTACCAATACCCTTACCCCTCCCCCTTCCCTCCCACTCCCTCTCCTCAACCTCCCCCCCCCTCCCCCCCATTGATGCGGGCAGGAACACTTTCCAAGCAAAACTTTCCTTCGACTATTTACAAATATCCTGCCATTCAAACCCGCTTTCCTGTGAGGCGATGTGCGTGCGCGTCCTCCTGGCCTTCTCCCTCCTCTCGCTTACTCCCTCTCCATATTTCCCGCCCTCCTCCTCCTCCTTGTTCTTCTCCTCCTCCTTCTTTTCCTTTTCCTTTTCCTTTTCATCCTCCTCTTCCTCTTCCCCTTCTTCCTCCTCAATCTTCCTCCTCATACTATTGCCTTCAGTTCCCCTTCTTAATTTTACTCGCCCCTCCCCCTCCCCCACCTTCCCTCCACCCCTTCTCCACCCCCCTCACCTAAACTCCAGGGCCGCACGTGTTGGTTCTAATTATAATGACCCGAACTGTGGCGGTCGGGTAAAACTTGCACAGCATTATTTGCACGTTGCTTGTCACTTTGGCGTCTAGGCCAGGGGAGAGAGGGGGGAGGGGGGGAGGAAGGGAGGGAGAGAGGGGGGAGGATGGAAGGAAGAGAGGGGGAGAGTAAGGGAACGAGGGAGGGTGTGAGGGAGGGAGGGAGAGGGAGAGGGAGAGAGGGGGAGAGAGGGAGGGAGAGGAGAGAGAGAGAGAGAGAGAGAGAGAGAGAGAGAGAGAGAGAGAGAGAGAGAGAGAGAGAGAGAGAGAGAGAGAGAGATTGATTGTGGAAAGCTACACGGATTCTGCAATTTACATTTAAGCAATATTTTTCCTCTTTTCTCCAGCCACTCCCATTATCATCTGCTGCTTCTCCTTCCTTCCTTTCTCTCTCTACTTCTTTAGAAAACCAATTTTACTGATTGTGAAGAAACCCCATAATTCGGGCAGAGGATCCACAGAGTGCCACTGGCGGCTTCGGGAGTGCCACTTAAAAGACAACGAGAGAGTCAATAAGGAGCCAATAGTGGGAGAAAGGGGGAGGGAGAAGGGGAGGGAGAAGAGGGGGAGGGAGGAGAAGAGGGGGAAGTAAGGGAGGGGAGGGGAGGGGAAGGAAGGAGGAAGGAGAAGAGTGGATAGGAACCGGGGAAATGAAAAGAGAAGAGGGAAATGAAACAAGAGAGGGTAAGAGTAGAAAAAGGAGGGGAAAGGGAAAAGGAAGGGAAAAAACAGCCACAGAGGAGGGAGAAGGAAGGGTGAAGAGGGGGAGGAAGACGAGGAGGAGGAAGAGGAGGAAGAGGAGGAGGAGGAGGAGGAGGAGGAGGAAGAGGAGGAGGAGGGAGAAGGAAGGGGGATGGGGGAGGAAGAGGAGGAGGAGGAGGAATGGGGAGGAGGGAGAAGGGAGGAGGGAGGAGGGAGGAGGGAGAAGGGAGAAGGGGGAGGGAGAGGGTGAAGGGGTGCCAGTGATGGACGCTCAGGCACCAGGGAACAATGTCGACTACGTGAAAACGTGTCAGACCGCGGCACTACCTGTCTCACCTGTGTTAATTTAACCCATCGACCTCTCCCCCTCCCTCCTCTCCTACCCTCCCTCCCTTCCTCCCAACCTCCCTCTCTCCCTTCTCTCTTCCCGCCCATCCCTCCATCCATCCTTCTTCTACCCTCCCCTCCTCCCTCCCTCCCTCCCTCCCTCCCTTCCTTCCTCCCTCCCTTACCTCCTTAATCTGATCTCGCTCGTGTTTAGAAACATTACAAAATCAAGCTACACATGCACAGGCCTTTAGCACAATAAATTTATCAACAGGATCGAACGTTGAGAGAGAGAGAGAGAGAGAGAGAGAGAGAGAGAGAGAGAGAGAGAGAGAGAGAGAGAGAGAGAGAGAGAGAGAGAGAGAGATGGGAGAGGGAAGAGATGGATGCACAGGAAAAGAAAAAGAAGAAAAATGTTGAAAGGGAATGGAGAGAGGCGGAAAACACAGAAAAGGAGGAGGAGGAGGAGGAGAGAGAAAGAGGAAGATAAAGATAAAAAAAAATATATCCTCCCAAACAATTTATCAAAAATCTGCCTCGTAGCTTTCCATCTGTTCACCTCGCAAAAATTGATAAAGCTCGGCGGGTTATCGCAATCGAAACGCAAATAACAATAACAATAAATAAATGGAAAACAAAACAAAACACCCTTCAGTCAAGAATGTCTGAGGCCCCTGCCGCTAGAATTAATCTCACACCACAACTTAATTAAAACTCCAAACTTAAGTTCGAATTTTTTCTTGTTACTACCTACCCCCGGTCACTTCCTCTCCCCCCCCCTCTCTCTGTTTATTACTATCCATCTATATCTCTATCCATCTATCCCTTTATCCATCTCTCTCTCTTCTTTCTCTTTTTATCTCTCCTTTCCCTATGTCTTTTCTCTTCCTCTCATTTCCTCCCATTTCCTTCTACTTTGGCCCTTTTCCCTTCCTTCTCCCTTTTCACATAGGCCTACAACATCATCCTAACCGACCGCAACCCGTCCCTTTAAAAAATAAATAAATAAATAAATAAATAAATAAATAAATAAATAATGAATAAATAAAATGAATATCAAAATATTGAACACCAACAGAAACTCGTCTATAAAACAAATCTCATGTTTAAATTCCCGTCTGCGTGTGAAGCAGAGTTCCAAACCAGCATTTTAAAAGGCCAGTTTCACTCCCCCTCCCCCCTCCCTCTCCTCCCTCCCTCCCTCCCTCTTCCTCCTTCCCTCCCACCCTTCCCCTCCCTCTCCCTCGCTCTCTTCTCACCCCCTCCCCCTCTCCTCCCTCTCTCCCCCTCCTCCCTCCCTACTCCCCCTCCCCCCTTCCAAAAAATGAATATAAAAAGAAATCCAAAAACAAAACCAAAAGAAGGGGAAAATAAAAGCAAGAGAGGTTTGCAGCCCACGTCGCACGCCTGCCACCCGAGCTTAGGCAAATGGACTGCAGCGTAGCATCGGCAGAGCACGGGAACACAGAAACAAACAAATAAATAGATAAACAAATCGGTAAACCATATTCAGGAATGGGAGAAAAATCAAAACGCCAGAGAAACACAGAAACAAACAAACAAACAAATCAACAGATCAGTAAATATATTCAGGAATGAACAAAATAAATTCAAAATGCAAGGGAAAAACAGAAACAAATGTATAAATAAATAAACAAAAGGGGGAGGGAGGGAGGGAGGGAGGGAGGGAGGGAGGGAGGGAGGGAGGGAGGGAGGAGGGAGGAGGGAGGGAGGAGGGAGGGAGGTAGAAAGAAGAAGGAAAGGAAAGAAAGAAAGAAAGAAAGAAAGAAAAGAAGAGAGAGGAGAGAGAAGAGAGAAGAAGAGAGAGAGAGAGAGAGAGAGAGAGAGAGAGAGAGAGAGAGAGAGAGAGAGAGAGAGAGGCAAACGAGCAAATAGTGACGGGGAATGATTTACAGTGATGACAAAATAAGCATTCACTCACGCTCAACAACGCGTTAATCGCTCATAAACCAAAGAAAATATACTCCAAAAATAAGACGCGGCATAAATTGTAATAAAAGTTAGTGAAACGCACAAGGAAAACACACGGAGAAGAAAACGGAGGAGGAGGAGGAGGAGGAGGAGGAGGAGGAGGAGGAGGAGGAGGAGGAGGAGGAGGAGGAGGAGGAGGAGGGGAGGAGGAGGAGGAGGAGGAGGAGGAGGAGGAGGAGGAGGAGGAGGAATGAGGAGGGGGAGGGGATATAGGAAATTAAGTTCAAGTAGGATAAGAAGAAGAAGAAGAAGAAGAAGAAGAAGAAGAAGAAAAGAAGAGGAACAGCAACAACAACAACAACAACAACAACAACAACAACAACAACAACCAGGAGAAGAACAAGGAAGACGCGAGTGGTCGCCCAACCCTCTTCCCGGGGACTCAACACGACACGACTGTGAGCGTTATCCTTTGCCCACGAAGCGTAAAGGGTAAGAGAGAGAGAAAAGAGAGAAAAGAGGATTTGAAAGAAAAGAAAAGAAAAGAAAAGGAAAGAAAAAAAATAAATACAACAACAACACAAAGAAAATACGAAAATCCCTCCCTTTCCCTCCCTCCCCTTCTCCCCCCCCCCACAATCCCCTCATCCGCTCGCTCATATTCAAGAACTTGATTCACCTCACAATCCGACTCACAAACGTGTTAATGAAGCCAAATCCTCCAGCCAAAAGGTGGGGTTTTCCGCTCAACCCTCTTTCAAGAAAAGGATCCAAACCTCAGTCTCCTCTCGCGCGCGCGAGCACACAGACGCATTCAAGAAAAAATATATATTTGCCTCTTTGATGGCGGCAGGGGTGGGGGGGGGGGGAGGGGGAGGAAGGAGGAGGAGGGAGGGAGGAGGATGGGGGGGGAGGAGGAGGAGGAGGAGGAGGAGGAGGAGGAGGAGGAGGAGGAGGAGGAGGAAGAAGTATGGGAAGGGGAGAAAGAAGAAGAAGAAGAGGAGGAGGAGAGAGAGAATCTGCCAGCCAGACAGACAAAGGAAGAAAATAGACGAAATCTGAACCTCACACTCTCACACAAAACACACAAATGCCCTTTTGGGTCATAATCCCTTTCAGATAAATCCCTTCCAGCTAAAATGGGAGATACAAATCTCCATCTCCTTCGCCGTCACCCCCCCCCTCCTCCTCCTGCCCCCCTTTCCCCCTTTCTCCCTCTCCCTCCCTCCCCCCGCCTCCCTTTCCTCCCTCCCTCCCCCCTTCCTCCCTTTTTGCCCTCCCCTTTCCCTCCCTCCGGAATGTTCTTGGAGGCGACACAAGCCCTAGCTCACGGCGGTCGGGGGGAAGGGGGGGGTGAAGATGGAGATGAAAGGGGGCGAGGGGGGGGGGAGGGGGAGAGGGGAGAAGACTCCGGAGGGAGAGCGGGAAGGAGAGGGGGGAGAGGGGGAAGACACAGAGGGGCAGTGGAGGGGGAGTAGGGGAGAGGGGAGATGAGCCTTCCAAGGAGGAGTTTGTCTCCTTCATTACGTATCTCTTCTCCGTCCTGCCAAGATGTGATGACGGACACACGTGGGGAGAGGCGAGGAGGGGGAGAGGCGAGGAGGGGGAGAGGCGAGGAGGGGGAGAGGCGAAGGAATGAGGGAGGGAGGCCTCAACTCTCTACATAAAAAAAAGAAAAAAAGAAAAAAGAAAAAAAGTCTGACTCATAGCTTAAAAAACACTTAAACATCTTTAAGACATAAGCAATAAAGACTTTACGTAATACAAGATGAATTCGGTTCAAACCTACAAACATCTAAACATCATAAAGACAAATAATAAAGGCTGTATGAAACAGAAGAGTTAATCGTTTAATCCCGAAGTGGCCTTGACTCTTAGAATATTAATGAAAAACAAAAAACTTGGTAAATCGGAATAAAAATAAGGCAAAAAAAAAAAAAAACTAAATAATAATAATAAGAATAACAAGCAAAACAAATAACAAGTAACAAAAAAAGGTACCAACACCACACGTGACGAATGAAGGAGCTAAAAGACAAAACGAGAAAACATGATAGACAGACAAAGACAAAACGATACCGAAAATAAAACCTCGAAAAAGAGAGAGAAAAAAAGCAATAGAAATGACTGATGATGGTATGAAGAAAGGAGAGGAAAGGAGAGGGAGAGGTAGAGAGAGAGGGAGAGGGAGAGGGAATGGAGAGAGGGGAAGGGGGGGGGGAGGAATGTAGACCGAAACTTTTACGAAAACGAAGAGGCTAAAATCGGCCTCTGGCTTTTCGGGCGGCGTGCATGACGGCAACAACACATGTGCATGTTTTGCCTCACACGTGGCTGGCATACACGAAAGGGGAAGGAAAGAAGGGGGAGGAGGAGGAGGGGGGGAGGGGAGGAAGAAGGAAACATGGAAGGAAGGAGAAAGAGGATTTAAATAAAGAGATATGGGAGAGAGAAAAATAACTTGAAAATAAAATAAAAGGAAGAGATAGATAACTTGGAAATAATGTAAATAAAAGGAGGAGATAGAAGACGAAAAATAAATAAATGAATAAATAGACACATGAATATAAGAAAACGGAAACCAACGCAAGAAAGAAAAGCAGAGAACCGGAAGAGAGAAAATTGAAAAGAAAGGAGAGAGGAATGCAAGGCGATGAAAATTTTGGGAAAGAGGCTGGAAGTAGCCGACCCCCTCTCCCCCTCACCTGCCCTGTCCCCCTCCCACCCCCACCCCTTCCTAACACCTCTGTCCGCTTCATCATGGCCTATTCTTCCCGTCCTCCCCTCCCCCACCCCCCTCCCATTCCCTCTTCTCTCCCTCCCCCTTCCCCTTCTCTCCTATCCCTCCCTCCCTCCACCTCCCTCTCCCTTCTCACTCCTCCCTCCCTCCCTCCCTCCCCCTCCCCCCTCCCCCACACCTCCCGAGGGCAAAACAGTCACAATGTTGGTCTTTGTGACGAGGTGACTTACCCAACCTTCAGTCCTTCCTTATTATGCTTCTCTGCCCTTTGTCACGGCCTCTTTTCCCTTCCCTGACCCGCCCTCGCCCTCGTCCTACCTCTTACTCTGCTGATTCGTCATATTCTTCTTCTTCTTTTTCTTTCTTTCTTCGTTTTTGTTTTTCTTCTTCTTCCCCTTCTTCTTCTTCTTCTTCTTCTATTCTTCTTCTTCTTCTTCTTCTTCTTCTTCTTCTTCTTCTTCTTCTATTCCTCCTCTTCTAACTCACTCCTTGTTTGACTTCCTCCTCTTGATCCTCCACCTCCTCCTTTTATTCTTCTATTCTTCTGCTTCCCCTTCTTCCTCCTCTTCATTTTTTCTTCACCCTTTTTCCCCCTTTCCCCCCCCTCTTCCTCCTTTACCTCCTTCTTCTCTTCCTTACAGCCTCTCTTCATCGAAATATTCTTCCCCTCATCCTCATTATCGCATTCCTCCTCCACCTGTTCCTCTAACCCTCCCCCCCCACCCCCCAATCGACGAGACCCGACGAAAGGAGAAGATAAAAACCACGACGACGAAGATTAAAGAAAAGAAATTGGAAGAAAAGAAGAAGAAATGGCCTCTTCAAGAGCAGAAAATTCCTTTAAAGAGACCTTGTCGGTGTGTTTATAATTACCGGTCTCCGAGAGGACAAATCACATGACAGGTGGTGGCATGGAGACAAAAGGGGGGGAGGAGGAGAGGAGGAGGAGGAGGAGGAGGAGGAGGAGGAGGAGGAGGAGGAGGAGGAGGAGGAGGAGGAGGAGGAGAGGAGGAGGAGAGAAGAAGAAAAAGAGGGAGGGAGAAAGGAGGGAGGAGGGAAAGAGAAAGGAGGGAAAGAGAAAGGAAGGAAAGAGAAAGGTGGGAGGAGGGAAAGAGAAAGGTGGGAAAGAGAAAGGAGGGAGGAGGAAAATAAAAAGAAGGGAGAAATGAAAGAGAACGGAGGGACGAACGCAAGAACAAAGGGAACAAAGGGACGAAGAAAAAGGACGAAGAAAAGGAAGAGGAGAGGAGGGAGGCTGCACGCAGGAAGAGAGAAGGCAAATCCCTAACAAGGGTGTGACACAGAGACAAAAGGAGGGAGGTGTGGCCGGCGGGACGGAGAAGTAGGAAGGGGAAACGACCCTTAATTGCAGAACACATGTGCAGGAATGAAAGACATGAATCCATGATGTCGAAAAAAGTATTGACAGAGGACAAAAAAGAGGGACCGGAAAGGATGAAGAGAAATACAATTAATATACCGGACCATATTGAAAAAAGGTCCAATAAACTGTCCGAAATATAAAAAAAATAGAGGAAAGGGAAGGATGAAGGAAGAAGGAAGACGAACAGGAAGAAAGGACAAAAAGAGAGAAATAAAAGTAACATATAAATATTGAAAAAGGGTTTATTAAACAAAATATAAAATTCAGCAAAACACCATCTCCAGCGACAGAGATGGAAGATCTAAGAAAAACGGAGATATCATCTTTCGCATAAAAAATGGGTTTAAATCCGAGTCACTTAACATTAATGACCCCAGTCAGTCCCTCCTCCTCTCTTTACTTCTTCCTCTTTCTCTCTTTTTTCTTCTTTTCTTCTTGTTTTCTTTTCTTCTTTCTTCTTTTTCTTCTTTTTCTTCTTTTCCTTCTTTTTCTTCTTTTTCTTCTTCTTCTTCTTCTTCTTCTTCTTCTTTTCTTCTTCTTCTTCTTCTTCCTCCTCCTCCTCTTCCTCATCCTTCTCTCTTTACTTCTTCTTCCTCTTTCTCTCTTTCCCCCTCCTCCTTTCCTCCTCCCCTTTCTTCTTCTCCTTCTCCTCCTCTCTTAAGGAGAAAGGAAAAAAGAGGATATAAGAAAGAAAATATGGAGATGGAGCTGGTAAAAAAGAGAGAAAAGCAGGGAGAAGAGAGATGAGAAAAGAAGAGAAGAGAAGTGAAGAGAAGAGAGAAAAGAGAAGAGAAGAAGAGAAAAGGAAAGAGAAGAGAAGCGAACAGGGAAAAGCGAAGCAGAGCGAAGGGAGAAGCGACGAACGGAGGAGGAGGAGGAGGAGGTCGGTGCCAAAGGCCCGGCGCACAAAAACTGGCCATTATTGCATAAATGCGCCCCAAGAGCATCTCGAGTCGGTAACTTGTCAGCCTTCAATCAATCAAGATGACCTGACACAAGACCAACTGTCGGTCATTTATCAATCATAGTCAGGGGGTGGGGGGGGGGGGCATTTCGCGGTTGTCTGCGTTGTTGGGCGTCCCTCTGTGCGCCCCCTCCCCCCTCCCCCTACCCCCACTCTCTCTCTCTCTCTCTCTCTCTCTCTCTCTCTTCTCTCTTCTCCTCTTTCTCTCTCTCTCTCCGTCTCTCTCTCTCTCTCTCTCTCTCGTGTGTGTGGGGTGTGTGTGTGTGTGTGTGTGTGTGTGTGTGTGTGTGTGTGTGTGTGTGTGTGTGTGTGTGTGTGTGTGTGTGCCCACAAACACCTGAAGAAGGGGCGTCGCGGCACAGTAGCGTGGGCGTGACATTCCTCGGCCCCACAAGAAGGCAATCAGACACAAGACGAGGCCTACCGACGAAGGGGGGGAGAGGGAGGAGGAGGAAGAGGAGGAGGAGGAGGAGGAGGAGGAGGAGGAGGAAGGAGGAGGAGGAGGAGGAGGAGGAGGAGGAGGAGGGGGAGGGGGAGGAGGAGAGAGGAGGAGGAAGAAAAAGAAGAGGAAGAAGAAAAAGAAGAGGATGAAGAAAAAGAAGAGGATGAAGAAGAAAAAGAAGAAGAAGAAGAAGAAGAAGAAGAAGAAGAAGAAGAAGGAAGAGGCGGGGGATTAGTAGGGGTGCTGCTGCGTCACAGAGCAAACCGGCGACACTCACGCAGGAGGCAAGACAAAAGGGCGGCCGCAGGAAGGGCCTTATGCCCTGACATCTTCATACCTCCTCCCCCCCCTTCCCAAGCCCTCCTCCTCCCCCTCCCCCCACCCCCAAGCCCCCCTCGCTCGGGCAAATAAGGCAAGAGTATTGTCAAGGCGAAGAACACTTGACTGCCTTTTTTTTTACCTTTTCTTTTCTTTTCTTTTATCTACTTGTGACTCGTCCCTTTTTTTTCCTGTCGCCATTTCCGCCGGCGGTTGTTAGAATAGGCCTAGGTAAATCTCGCCTCCCTCCCCTCCCCCCTCCCCTCCCCGCTACCATCTTCATTCTCTTCTATTCATGCCTAAGGAGGGAGGGGAGGGGAGGGGGAAGGGAAAGAGAGGAGGAAGGGAGGGAGGGGGGAGGGAAAGAGGCGAGGGAAGGAGGGAAGGGAGGGAGGGAGGGAGGGAGGGAGGGAGGGGGAAGGGGATGTGGAGACACTCGATTCAACAGGTATTCTTCCATAATTAATAGACGCTAATGATGATGGGCCGCTCAAAGAAAGAAAAAGAAAAGAGAGAGAGAGAGAGAGAGAGAGAGAGAGAGAGAGAGAGAGAGAGAGAGAGAGAGAGAGAGAGAGAGAGAGAGTAGAAGAGAGAGAGAGAAGAGAGAGAGAAGAGAGATAGAGAGAGAAGAAACAAATCAGAAAAAATCAAAGAAGAAGAAAAAGGATATTAAGAAGTGATATAAAGATTAGTTGAATGGTAGGTAGGTAGAGGGAGGAGAAGGGAGGGGGACCTGAGGAGGTGCTCCCATCACCTCGTAAAACCTCGAGTGGGTAAACAAGCGAGGCCCTCCAGCCTGTCGCACTCGAATAATCTCTCAGTCTGAACTCGTTATGATAAAAAGGGAAGAAAAAACGCCCATGCATGCATACATACACACAAACATCCAGAAAAAACGCCCATACTTACATCCATCCATCCTTCCATACACACACACACACAGGTAGACAGACAGACAGACAGATATATAGACAGACAGTCAGCCACAGATAGACAGGCATAGACAAACAGACAGACACAGACAGAAAGCCAGACAGACACAGACAAACATCCGCACAGACACTCCGCTACCTGGGCTGCGTCAAGACGGCCTCATCGTAACTTCCCTCCTCCCTCCATTCCCCGCGTGTTTTACTTGCGCGAAACTTCTATTGGCTTAGATGACCTCTCATTTCGATTTCCAGATTCTGGAACTGGAAGCGGAACGAACGGACGAATGAACAGACAGACAGACGGACGGACGGAGGGACGGACGGACGGGCTTGCGAACGGACGAAAGGGCGGACGGAACAGACGGACGGACATACGAACGGTCTAGCGAAAGGAAAGGCGGACGAACGGACGAACCGCACCACTCCTTCCCACACACGCACTCGCATTAACAAGCACTAACAAACACACGCACACCTGAGCAAGCACACGCCCTACTAGCCGTACAGAAGCACAAAGACGCCGACGAATGTGTACATATTACTCCCCCCCCTCCCTCCCCCTCGCCCCGCTCGGCCCCCGCCCCCTCCGGAGTACTTCAAACGCGCTCCAACAATTTCCGGAAACCCGCTCGGTTGGTCCCGACGCTGAGCACCACCTCCGCCAAAGGGACTCGCTGGGGATCGAACCTCTCCCTTTTCCTTTCCTATCTCTTGCTCTTCTTGTTCTCATCCTCATTTTTCTTTCACTTTTTTCCTCCTCTTCCTTTTCCTTCTTCTACTTCTACTTCTTCTTCTTCTTCCTCTCCATCCATCTCGTTCTCTCTCTTCCCTTTCCTTCCCCGTCTCATCGTCGTCGTCTTCGTCTTCGTCTTCGTCTTCGTCTTCGTCTTCGTCTTCGTCTCGTCGTCGTCGTCGTCGTCGTCGTCGTCGTCGTCGTCGTCGTCCTCCTCCTCCTCCTCCTCCTCCTCCCTCTCCTCCTCCTCCTCCCTCTCCTCCTCCTCCTCCCTCTCCTCCTCCTCCTCCCCTCCCCTCCCTCTCCTCCTCCCCCTCCCCCTCCTCCTCCGTCCCTCCTCCCCTCCCTCCTCCCTCCTCCTCCCCCTCCCCCTCCTCCCTCCTCCTCCTCCTCCCCCTCCTTCCTCAAGACACACAAGTCGACACGCTGATAAGACGAGGTCACAACGGTACCGCCCCCCCTCCTCCCCTTCCCCCTCCCCCTCCCCCAAAACACAGCGAGATAAAAACAAATCTTTTCCGTGGCCCTCCTTATATCTTCTGGGAAAACAACGCCCGAGAAACAGGCTTTGACTTTCCACATCCTTTCTCTTGCTTATTTACCTCCCTCGTACTTTCTCTCTTTTTTTTTTCTCTCTCTCTCTCTCCTTTTTCTTTTTGTTTTATATTTTCCTCTCTTTTCTATCTATTGTGGTCACACTATTCACAGACCTCCTTATGTTCGTTTCTTCGTCTTCGTCTTCGTCTTCATCTCCGTCTCCATCTCCATCTATCTTCTCCATCTCCGTTTCCACTTTCACCTTCTCCTCTCTCTCTCCTTCCCTTCCATATATCTCTCATACCTCCAAATATCCCCCTTATACTGCTTTAAAATCACCCTACAACTTCAATATTTTTTTTCG
The DNA here is from genome assembly GCF_015228065.2 of Penaeus monodon. Lineage (NCBI taxonomy): Eukaryota > Metazoa > Arthropoda > Malacostraca > Decapoda > Penaeidae > Penaeus > Penaeus monodon. The sequence goes on along the minus strand of NC_051423.1, from coordinate 2,904,018 downwards.
AAATACCAAATACACAAAAAATAAATAAATAAATAAAAAATCCATTAAAAACCATCTGGTGCTTTAGTCCCTAAAAGGAGGGGGGAGGGGGAGGGGAGGGGGGAAGTGAGACGTAGAGAGGGTTACGTGAGGGGGAGGGGAAAGGAGAGGTGTGGGGGAGGGACGGAGGAGGAGGGAGATGAGGATGGGGGGAGAGAAAAGGGGGAGGGGGACATACAGTATAGAGGGTTACGTGAGGAGGGGAAGGAAGGAGGAGGGGGAGGGGGAGGGGAAAGGAGGGGGAGGGGAAGGGAGGGGGGTAGGGAGGAGAGTAAAAGGTATTTCAGCGTTTTATTGTGCCCCGCATGAGCACCGACCGCAAGCTACCGCGAGTGAGTAAAGTGCGTCTGTGTGTTTGTGCGCGGGTACTTAAGAGCGCCCAGAGGGGGGAGGGGGGAAGTGATGGGGGTTATCTAGAAGGGGGGGGGATCGTAAAATCTAGGGAGGCGGGCAATAAACGAGGCTACAATGGAGACGAGCTGATCGCCTTCCGACACTTTCTAAAGATTAACCGTGAGGGAGAAAAAGAAATATAGCTGTTTTCTCCCTCCCCCCCACACACGCGGGGCATCAAAGTAGACAAATAAGCAAAAAAAAGAATATATATATATATAAATACATATATATATATATATATATATATATATATATATATATGTGTGTGTGTGTGTGTGTGTGTGTGTGTGTGTGTGTGTGTGTGTGTGTGTGTGTGTGTGTGTGTGTGTGTGTAATAATAAATAAATAAAATAAAAATATACACAGAACCAAAATAAATAAATAAATAAATAAATAAAATCACATTTTTTTTTTCTTTTAATGCGATACCTCACCCTTTCCCTCTTCCCATCACGCCCCCCTTCCCCCCCAAAAAAAAAAAAAAGTTACGACAAGGAAGCGCCAGAGAGCCCCCAATGCGATGCGACGCGATGCCATCCGATACCAGGCGATGCGGTAGCGCGATAAGTGTCATCAGCGACGGCCCCCGAAGACGCAAGCCAAGACGGATGACGGATTACGAAATGCGATAGACGTTATGATCCCGAGGAGGTTTTTGCGATCGGCGGCTCCGATTACGGTTCGAGTCAGGTGCGGGACACTGAAGAAGGGAGGAAGGGAGGGAGGGGAGAAGAACGGGGGGAGGGGGAGGGGAAAGGGGGAGGGGGAAAGGAGAAAGGGGGAGAGTGAAGGAGGGGAGGGAAGGTAAGTTCTGGGGTCGCCGCGCGGTGTGAGGTATGATGCACGAGTCTGAACTGGTGTTTGTGAGTTACTCATTCAATATATCGCAGGTCTTAAAGATACAGCAAACAAAATAAAAGTAGAACACCAACCACAACAATCAACAAACACACACCAAACGAAAAAAAAAAAAAAAAAAAAACTCCAGAAAATAATAACCACCCCATCACCTCAACAGAAAACGGGACCCACACACAACACATTCGCCGACGCGCATCTAAAAAAAAATCGGGGAACATCAGTATTACCAGAACGCAATTACGGCAGGGGTCTCGGCCGACTCCCGCGTCCGGCATCTGGCAACTCTGCCTCGCAATAACGTCGCCCCGTCACGTCGAGATCAAAAATTAAGCGCGGTAATGAGGCTATCGTCTGAGCAGACGGGCGGCCGCCGTGTTTCCCGCGCGAAGACGGACGGCCGCTCTCCTCCGGGCCGGCGGCGCAGCGTGAGAGAGAACAGGAGGAAAAAGAGCAAAGAAACGGGAGAGGAGAGAGAAAGATAGATAGACAGACAGCTCCTCCTCGAAGCTCCGCCGACCGCCGCTCCTTCCGAGACGCCGACTCCCGAAGACGGGCGGGAGATCAAGACGCGGATTCCGGCCGTCAGCTCCCGACTCGCGCGTCCATCCATCAGAACGCTCCCTCATCAATCTCTCCATCCATTTCGCCATCCGTTCCTCTCTTAATCGGCACCGACTCCCCCCCCCTCCCCCGACTACACCCCTCTCAAAAAAAGGAAAAGAAAAAGACAAAAAAAAAGACAACGTATCTCAACTGCTACCGAAATCTGGGGGTAATCTGGAACATTCCTTGTAGACAGGCACGGCAATCTTGCGGTTCACGAGAGCTCACGCGAGAGACGGCTCCCCTCTCCCCTCTTACCACTCCTCCTCTTCCCTCTCCTCCCTCTTTCCCTCCCCTCTTCTTCTCTTTCTTCCCCTCCTCCCTATATTCCTTCTACCTCCTCCCTTTCTTGACACTCCCCGTCTTCCTCTCCCCTTCCTTCCCTATTGCCCTCTTTCCTCTCTCTCTCTCTTTCCTCCCCTCCCTCCTCTTTCCTTCCCTCTCTCCCCTCTCCCCTCCTCTTCCTCCTCCCCTTCCTCCTCCTCTCCCCTCTCCTCTCCCCTCCTTCCCTCCTCCCCACTCCTTCCTTCCTCCCCCTCCAATCTGTCCGAGTCAACAAGGAGCGCGAGTTAACGGTCGGTGCCTTGTTGAGTGTAACGCGGTTTGAGGTCTAGCGGCCGAGTCTTTTTAGGTGGGAACGAGAGGCGGCTGACCATGCCTTCCTGCCTCTGTCTCTGTCTCTGACTATCTCCTCTTTCTTTCTTTCTTTCTTTCTTTCTTTCTTTGTCTTTCTCTCTCTATATATATATACTATATATACATACAGACAGCAGAGTCCCTCGGCGGTCCCTCCCCGACGGCGGACCGAGAGCCCGAGAGAGAGAGAGACCCAAGAGACCGAGAAAAGGAAAAACCCGAGAGAGACCCGAGGGAGAGAAAACGGTTTGCTGCTTGTCCTTCTCCTCCCCCCCCTCCCCCCCGACGCTCCATAGGCCTCCTCCAAAGATAAACGATAAGGAGGCGGCGCCCGGGACCCAGCGGCGGGCCGTCACGCGCGTAATGCCCTCGATTTACAAACCGGCAACCCCTTTGTTACCCTTCCTACTCTTCAGTCTTTTTCTTCTTCCTCCTCATTTTCTTCTTCATCTTCTTATTGCCACTTTTATTCTTATTCTTATTACT
>NC_051423.1:2858497-2895997 GCF_015228065.2 Penaeus monodon | reverse complement strand
CTAACGACTTAACAACCGCCTGGCATGTTCTCGGCCGTAGATCAGGGGCGCCACCCACGCTGTCTCCACAAGGCGAGGAGGGGCGTGATCACTGCATTGCGGGTGGATATGGGCGTCGGGTTTGGAGGATGGGGCGTCGGGCTGTGCCCCGAGCCTATTATAATCGCCTGTGGCTCCAGGATCTATCTATGCAACGGCTCGATCGACAGTAGATTCTCCCACTCCACCACAAAACAAATACACACAAGCGCACGCGCACGCACACACACATACACATACACATACACATACACATACACATACACATACACATACACACACACACACACACACACACACACGCACACGCACACGCAACTCACTTAACAGGGCAAAAACAAACCCCCAAAAATAACAAATGAACAAACCCTGTCCCCGGAGCCCCACGGCCAGCCGGGGGGGGGGGGGGGGGGAGGCAAAGGCCGGTCGACAACAGCAGCAAAGACGGAACGAACGACCTCATCCACTTCCAAGCAAATGGAGAAGCGTCGCGAGGGGAAACAAGGGGGCTGCGAGGACTTACTCAAGGGGAAAAGGGGGGCTGCGAGGACTTACTCAAGGGGAAAAGGGGGGCTGCGAGGACTTACCTTGGTGGTGGTGAGGACGAAGAGGTGCGTCCCGGAGGCGTCCATAACCAGGTCGGGCCGGACGCGGCTCCCGGCGTCGATCGCGTCCTCGCCGTACTCCGCGGCGTCCTCGGGACCCGCCAGCAACGCCTGCAACAGAAAAAAGATATCATTAGCAACATGTGGAAAAAGAAAAAAAAACGTAAAACCTGAAAATACGCACTTTTTATAGAAAAATATTACTCTATGTTGAGGACTTAAGGCCACTTCAAACTTATTCTTCCAACTTAAAAAATATATAAAACCACTTTCGCAACCCATCACCTCGAAAACAAATTAAATATATATATATATATATATGTATATATATGTATATATATATATATATATATATATATATATATATATATATATATATATATAAGGAGAAAAAAAGAGAAGAAAAAAAAATATATATACACATATAGGAGAGTCGCGAGGCCAGACGACCCGAGTCCGGGCGGGCAAGCAAGTAGGTTCGATGGCGGGCGGCCCTCAACAATTATTCCCCCTGGTAATTAAGTCCCGCTGCAGCTGCTGCCCTTCCTCGCTCCCATTTATCTTGTTACAGGCGGGGTGGCTGACGAAGATGTATGCAAGAGCGAGGGGCTTGAGTCTGCACGGCGAGGCGGAGGAGAGAGTCGCTCGCACAGGCCGCTCTCCCCTCCACGGCAAAATGGGATTCGCGCTCTTCGTGGCACCAAGTCAAGTGGGTAGTTACAAGCTCCTTTTTCCTCCCGTAATCCGCGTCGCTCTCTCCTCCGCCCGGACCAGATCGCCAAAATCGCGCCCACACGCCCAAACTTCTGCTTAAACCCGGCTGTCCCCTCGCAGCTCCTCCCCCCCCTCCCCCCCCCCCTCTGGCTGACGGTCGGGTCCTTGTGTCCGCCTGATTGGCCGTCCCAGCCTGTCAGCGGGCCAGCGCCAGCGTCACTTAAGGCCTTCCCTCGCCCCTCACTCTGCTGACAAGCCGCTGCCGCCGCCATCATAATCATCACTTCAAAACCACAACTCACACCTGTGTCATGGCGCGAATTCGGTCCCTCGCTCCCAGTGATCAAGCCATTTTCTCGGCCGCCCTCCCTCGCGCCGTGGCAAGGGAGGGCAACGCTGCGCTGCAACAGTTTCTCCCGTCCCCCTTTTCCGGACACCTCATTTCTGAACGGCGTGAAGTCTTGCTCATGAAAGGGGAGGAGAGGACAGGAGAAGAGGAGAGGAGAGGGGAGGGGAGGAGAGGGGAGGGAAGGGAAGGGAAGGGAAGGGAAGGGAAGGGAAGGGAAGGGAAGGGAAGGGAAGGGAAGAAGGGAGGAGAAGAGAAAGGAGGAGAGGAAAGATCAGGAAAAAAGAGGAGAAAAGGAGAGATGAATGGGGAGTGGAGGGGAGGAGAGAAGATTGAAGGAGAGCGAAAAGAGTTGGGAAAGGGGAGATGAGAGAGGAGGGAAGGAAAGGGAAGGGAGAAAAGATGGGGGTTAGAGCAAAGTGAAAGGAGGAGAGGGGGTGGAGTAGGGGAAGAGGAATATGACGAGATAAAAAATAAATAATAATTACCATATGATCTTGATTCATACCTAGAAATCATATATTTGCAATTTAATTCCTGTCATATTTTATTATAATTACATCCTCTAGTTCGTCAGCATTTCAAAGATTTCTATTTTCCACCACAAACGTTTTTTTCTAAGTCAACCCAGAATAAGAATAAATAAATAAACAAATATGAACAACCTTTACAAAAAAAATCCAAGTGCTATTCTCAGAGCAAAAAAAAAATGCAATCAAGTTATTCATTAGTCACAATAATTTCGGTCTCCCGTTGAGATTTTCGAAATAAATAAATAAATAAATAAAATCAACACCGCTGCCAGAAATTCATTGGAAGTGATTCCATTAATATATAATAAGTTATCTGTACTTTTCAAAATACTCGTAAGTATTCAAGCATCAACGAAACCAAATAAGTTCGGATTTCAATGAATAAATAAGCTTCGATTGTGATGAATAATGAACCATACAAAGATCGTGAATTAAACAAATATATCGAATAGACAGGCAGATAAACAGACCAATAAACAACTGAATGAATAAGTGAATAGATAGATAGATAGATAAATAAAGAATGAAATAAACAAGCAAACAGCTACAGAAACCAACAGATAAATAAACAAATAAACAATGAAATGCAACCCGAAGGAGCGAGTGCCACGAGGACGGCGCGGCGACCCGGGAGCCATCGCTGCGGGTCGCGGGCGTCGGCGGCCGGGGAGCTGTTAATAATGCAGGCAGGTGGTCCGGCGCCGTGATTACCGTCGCACACGCTCGCATACGTAGAGAAAGGGGGTGACGGGGGAAGGGGGGAAGGGGAACGGGTGAAGGGGGGAAGGGGAACGGGTGAAGGGGGTGAAGGGGGGAAGGGGGGGAAGGGGGAACGGGGGTGAAGGAGGAAGGAATGAAGGGGGAAGGAGGGAAGGAATTTCAATACCCCCCCTTCCGCTCTCTCCTCCTTAACTCCCCCTTCCCTCCCCTCTTAACTTTCCCCCAATTTTCGACGTTTCATTTTATACACGCCCCGCCTCTTCACCCCTCCCCTCCATCCCTACCTTCGCCCTGCCCTCCCCCCCTACCCTTCTCCCCGATTCGTGACGTAGCGGTCATGATGACTGTCCCTCCCGTGCCCCTTCCCCTCCCCTACCCTCCCTCCTCCCCTTTCCCCTCCCTTTGCCCCTCAAGCCGCGTTCTGTCTCTCTCCCCTCCCCTTCGTCCTCAATTATGAGGCAAGGGAGAGAGGAGGGCGAGGGGAGTGGCCAACAGTGGGCAGGGCCATGCGTGTCACCCTCACCTCCCCTTCTCTTTCCCCTCCCTGGCTCCCCTTCTGCCTCCCCTCCCCGACCCCCCCTCGCCCCAATCCCAAGGGCGGGGCTTCGACGACCACCCATGAGGGCGAGGGGGCGGGGCCTCGTCTTCAAACACACACCTAAAGACGAATTGATCAATCGCGCTTTTTATGTTGCTTGCACACGAATCTGCCGAGTGGGCGAGCGCTGCCAGACCGACGGGGCGCTGCAGAAGAGGATACGGGGGTGGGTGGGTGGGTGGGTGGGTGGGGGGATATCGGCGGATAGGGGGTAGGGGAAGGAGGGAAAGGGGGGGAGACTGGCGTGAAGGCAGGAAGACTGATCACTTCCACCAGTAACACACAGCAAGCACAGGGTCGTCCTCTTCTCTTGATCCTTCTCTCCCTCCTTCCTTCCCCTACTATTCATCCTCCCTCTCTCTCTCATTTCCGCATTCTCCTCCTCCTCCTCCTCCTCCTCCACCTCTTTCTCCTTCTTGTGGTAAAGGCCATAAAATCAAAGCCTTTTTAATAGCAAGTACGACCACCCGAGGACGACGCCGACGACCCAGCACCGCCCACGCCCTCCAATGCCGCGGGAAGGGAGGCAATCTGTCCCAAAAATCCCACATCCTGACGTGCGTGTGGGCGGGCGGGCGGGCGTGCGGGCGTGCGGGCGGGCGGGCGGGCGGGCGGGCGGGCGGGCGGGCGGGCGAGGACCAAGCTGGGGTTGGCATGGCGGCCGATTGGACATGATATCACTGGCGCTGTTGCTCGCGATAACGATGCTAATGACGGTGATCATAACAGCGGATTGATCCACAACACTCCCCCGCCTCCTCCTGCTCTTCCCCTCCACCTCCACCTCCCCTCCTCCTCCTCCTCCCCTCCACTTCCCCCCCTCCTCCTCCTCCCTCCCCTCCCCTCCCATCCCTCCCCTCCACCTCCACGTCCCCCTCCACCTCCACCCCTCCTCCCCCTCCCCCTCCCCCCAGATCAACCCAACTTCGAGCAAACCAGATATCACTCACAGTATCCCCCGTTCCCCCCCTTCCCTACACCCCCCCCCCCCCGCTAACCACGCTGTCAAGACAACTATCCCGATCCGTCAAATTTTCTTCCCCAACCCCGCCATCAGGGACACCAAATAACACGCTGGTTGTTCAAAGAGGAAATAGACAAGAGATCTTAAGTAAAAAAAATAAATAAAAATAAAAAATAAAAGACAATAAAAAATATAATGTAAGAACAATTGGCCAGAAGAAATACCTCGACGCGAACGAAGGCGAAAATAAGGGGGTTCTTCGAATGAGATGAACACGGATAGAGAGAGAGAGAGAGAGAGAGAGAGGAGAGAGAAGAGGAGAGAGAGAAAAGAAAAAAAGAGAGAGAGAGAGAGAGAGAAGAGAGAAGGAGAGAGAGAGAAGAGAGAGGGAGGAGGAATAGGGGAAAGAGGGGCAGAGAAGCAAAAGGGAAAAAGAGAGAAAGAAAAGGAAGGGGAGAGAAAAGAGAGACAGAGAGAAAGGGAGGAAGCGAGAACAGAAGGATAAAGAAACAGAACAAACAAACATACAAACAAACAAACCAGACAAACAGACAAAGACAACAGACAGACAGACAGAGACGCGCGCGACAGACTCTTGGGAGAACCTCCGAAAATCACAAATGCAATCCCAAATCCTGCAAATCCCCGCGATTGACTCACAGATTCGGCGGAGCTGATAGTGCTCCTTCTCTCGCTCCATCACGCCACCACTTACCGACTTATGGGCGGGTTCACAGGCGCTCTCTCTCTCTCTCTTTTTCTCTCCTCTCTTCTATCTTCTCTCCTCTCTCTTCTTCTCTCTCTCTCCTCTTCTTTCCCTCTTCCTTTTCCCTCCCTCCCTCTCCTCTTCCCTCTTCTTATCCTCTCCCTCTCTCCCCTCTTCTCTCTCTCTCTCCCTCTCTCTCCTCTCTCTCCCCTCTCTCTCTCTCTCTCTCCTCTCTCTCTCTCCCTCTCTCCCCTCCTCTCTCTCCTCTCCCTCTCCTCTCCCCTCCTCCCTCTCCTCTCTCCTTCCTCCTCCCCTTCTCCCTCCCTCTTCTCCCTCTCCTCTCCCCCTCCTCTCTTCTCCCCTCTGGCCATGTCTCGCTCTTCTATTTGTTTTTCAATCTTTTTCTCTCTCATTATCTCCCTCTCCTTCTCCTTCTCCCTTTCTCAAGACGACCACCAACTTCCCCGAAAAGATGGTCGTGCCTCGTTGACTGGTCGTCCAGAGGCTTCGCAAACGCTTTACGCCCGCGGGGGATGGTGGAGAGGGGGGGGGGGGAGGAGGAGGAGGGAGAGGAGGAGGAGAAAGAGGAGAAGAAAAAGAAGAAGAATCGGGAGAGGAAGAGGAAGAAGAGAAAAAGGAGGAGAGAGGAAGAGTCGCGAAGAGGAACATCACGCGAGGAGCCGCAGATGGCCGGAGATGATAATGAAGAGTTCGAAAGGCGATGATGATGGTGATGGTGATGGTGATGACGCCTTGACACTATCGCGGCCGCTATCAGTATCAATATCATCGTTACTATTGACGTAAGCTTTCATTTTACAAATATAAAACACGAACAAAATATATAAGATTTATAGACGGTGCAACTATGAACGTCAATGGCAATCGCTCGGCAAGGATTAACGCTTTTTATTTTTCTTCTTCTCTCTTTTCATTTACTTACTTAATTTTCAAATTTTTTCTTTTTACTTAAAATCTAGAACATTCAACGAGTCGCACCCCTCTCTCACCCCCCCCCATCCCTCACTTCTACCAAACTGAAACTAAATTTCTAATTCAAAAGAACTTTATTCCAATTATTATAGTCACGCGACCAGAAAGCGAAAGAGCGAAAGACAAAATAAATAAGCAAATAAATACATAACCAAAAACAGATCTGACATTGCACACACAAAATGAATAATAAACACAATTCACGAAAGGCCCAAACGCAAACCACATCGAAATCCATAAGAATAAATAAATAAATACATAAATAAAATAAATGACTAAACTTTAAAATCGAAAAACGAAAAAAAAGGTCACGGAACATCCCTGCTGGACGCGAGGAAACAAAAAAGAAAAAGTGAAAAAAGGAAAAAGAAAATAAAAGGAATTCGCGCAATCTTTTATAAACAATACGTAATTCCCGACCGCCACAGCCTCGCAGAAAGAGAGAGATAAAAACAGACCCTGCCAACAGTCGCAGAGGAAAAAGGAGAAGAAGGAGAAGGAGGAGAAGGAGAAGGAGAAGGAGGAGAATGAGCCGAAGGAGAGGGAGAGGGAGAGAGGCAGAAGGGCTGATAGGAAGCAAACGAGGAAATAGGAGGAGATGGAGATGGAGGTGGAGGGAGAGGGAGTGGGAGAGGAAGGAGAGGGAGAGAAGGAGAGAGGGAGAGAGAGAGGGAGAGAAGGAGAGAGGAGAGAGAGAGAGAGAGAGAGAGAGAGAGAGAGAGAGAGAGAGAGAGAGAAGGGTGTGTAGATAACGGAAACAGGAACATTGGCAGTGGGGAAGAAGAGGTAAGGAAGAGAATACAAACGAAGGAGTAAACAGGAGGGGAAGAGGAATAGGAGGAGGAGAGGGAGGGGGGGTAGGGGTGGGGTGAGGAACAAATTGGATCTTCAGCAAGTCCTTCGTGCTCACCTCACCCCCCCCCCCAACGCCCATCTCCCCTCTCCCTCTTCCCTCACCCCACCCCAACCCTTTACCCTCTTTCCCCTCCTCCTCCTTACACCCCCCCCTCTCCTCCCCCCTTGAACCCCCCACACCCGGACAATCTTTAACACCTTGTGAGTGACACCGACTGTAATTTGTGCCGAAGTGCGAAGGTGATAATTATACCTCACGGGCACTACTGGCACTGTGGTGGGGGGGGGGCACTGGATAGGAGGGAAAGAGAGAGAGGGAGGGAGGGAAGGGAAGGGAGAGGGAGGAGATGGAGGGGAAGGGGGAGGGGGGAAGGGGGAGGGGGAGATGGAGAGAGGGATAGAGGGAAAAGTGAGGAAAGATAGAAACAAGAGAGAGAGAGAGAGAGAGAGAGAGAGAGAGAGAGAGAGAGAGAGAGAGAGAGAGAGAGAGAGAGAGAGAGAGAGAGAGAGAGAGAGAGAGAGACGACAAAGACAAACAGAGGCAAACAGAGACAGACGGACAAACAGAGCCAAGACAAGGGGACTAAGGGTCATCCCAACCCGCTGGACCATAGGGAATTTCGCACTTAATTACAGCCGTCCAAGATAGAGCGATCGGACGGAGCACAGTGCAATAACGCGAGACTATTGACTCTCGGGGATCAATAGCCATAAATGACAAAGAGGTGCAATTGCTCAAATTTAAGGCGCCTATTATAACCCTCTGCTCCTCCCTTCCTTCCCTCTCCCCTTCCCCTTTCCTCTCCCCCACCCTCCCTTCTCCCTCTCCCACCCCCTCCACCCTCCTTCCCCCAGTCTCCAACACCCCTCTCCACCCTCCTTCCCCCAGTCTCCAACACCCCTCTTCACCCTCCCCCCGTCTCCAACATCCCTCTCCACCCTCCCCTCCAACCTTCCCCTCCTCCCCCGCTCCCTTCCACCCCCCCGCGGCGAACAAACACCATAGCAAACACGGCGCCCGATCGTAAAACACCCTGGGCCTTGTAATCGCCGTAATTAAATGCGACAATCACGCCGATCGTAAAGAGCCGTCGAGATCCTCAGCCGGGAGGGCGAATGGCCGAATGGGCGGACGGGCGAATGGGCGGACGGGCGAATGGGCGGACGGGCGAATGGGCGGACGGGCGAATGGGCGGACGGGCGAATGGGCGGACGGGCGAATGGGCAAACGAGCGAATAGACAAATAAGCGAATGGGCAAACGAGCGAATAGACAAATAAGCGAATGGGCAAACGAGCGAATAGACAAATAAGCGAATGGGCAAAAGCGAATAGCAATGAGCGAATGGGCGAATGAGCGAATGGGTGAGTGGGCGTCCGGAAGGGCGAGAGAACGGACACAAGATGGCGGAAGAGCTGCAGGTCGATGGATTGATAGAAACGATAAGCGACGAATGATTATTTGAAGAATGGGAAGGGGAGGTTGAGGGAGGGAATGGGGAAGGGGAGGTTGAGGGAGGGAATGGGGAAGGGGGAGGAGGAAAGAGCGAAGACTGAGGAGGAAAGAAAGAAGACAGACGAAGGAAGGAGGGAGGACCAATATAGTCTCAAGCAACGGCGATAAACAAGTGGGGAAAAAATCGGCAAACGACAAGGGAGGGAACATAACAGCCATCAAGAACAGGAACAAACGAGAAACACAAAATATCAATAACGCCCTAAACAAGAGCAATAATAATAATAAAAAGAATACACATGAACAGCGGCAAAGAGGGGAGGTGAAGTAGGGTGGGGTGGGGGGTGGGGGTGGGGAGTCGTCGCACACAATCAAAAGCGAACTACCTTAACACCTCCCCCCACCACCACCACCACCACCTCTCCTCTCTCCCCTCTCACCCCCATCCCCCGTTCTCCCGTGCTCCTCGCCATTCACGTCAACCTTTGCAATTTATTTCGGAATTCCGTGTTCCTTACTCAGGTGTGTATCGAGAGAAGAGGGAGGGAGGGAGGGAGGGAGGGAGGGGAGTTAGTGGGGAGGGGAATGGGAATTGGTTGGGAGAGGGGGGGGATTGGTGGGGAAGGAAGGGGAGAGAGAAGGGAGTTAGAAGGACAGGAGGGGGAATGGGAGGGGAAAGAAGAGGAGTGAGTGAGGTTGGCAGCAAGGGGATGGGGGGGGGGGGAGAAATAGAAACGGGGGAATGAAAGAGGGGAAGAAAGTGGCAAGGGGAGAATAACTTCATCAAACATGCGACAGAGCGTGTTTTACAACTTGGTTGCGTGGCCTGTATTGCCTGCGGCCTGCACAGCCTGCGCTGCCTTGCCCTCGGCTTACTTACTCCGTAGAATGACCTTCAGAAGCCAAGCCTACGAAGGGCAGCTTGGAATCCTTTCCCTCGCCTGTTTGTATCATTATAATTTTTTTTTTCTGAAAGAGAGAGAGAGAGAGAGAGAGAGAGAGAGAGAGAGAGAGAGAGAGAGAGAGAGAGAGAGAGAGAGAGAGAGAGAGAGAGAGAGAGAGAGAAAGAAAGAAAGAAAGAAAGAAAGAAAGAAAGAAAGAGAGAGAGAGAGAGTGCGCATGAAGATGTGCATGAGTGCATGTGTGTGACTGACTCACAACCGTGTTTCACCTTTGTCACTTTTTCCTCTCGTTATTCATTTTCGCTTCATATATCTATCCATTTGACAGTCCCTTCTTCGCGGGTCGTGCTGATTGCTGGAAAAAGGGAAGGCAGTTGGAGCAATATAAACACTTCTTTTCTTCCTCTTTCTCCTTCTCCTCCTCCTCTTTCTTTCTCTTTCTCTTTCTCCTCCTTCTTCTCCTCTTTCTTTTCCTTTGTCTTTCTCTTACTCCTTCTCCGGCTCTTTCTTTCTCTTTCTCTTTCTCCTCCTCTTCGACCTCTCCCCTTCTAACCAAGACAACAGCCATATCATCTTCACCCATCCTCTCTTCTCCCCCTCCTCTTTCCTTCCTTCCCTCCCTCCCTTCCTCCCTTCCACATATCCACCCCCCCCCTCCCTTCCCTCTCCCTCTCCTTCCCTTCCCCTCTCCCTCCCTCCCTCCCTCCCTCCCTATCCTCAAGCCACAACATTAAACATCGCGTATTTTTATCCCCCTTTAAATCCAAGCTGCCATTTCACGGTGTTGGGACTCATTAGTATAATATTCGGTATGCGGCGAGGCACAGGGAGGTGAGTGAGATCGCAAGGGGAAAGATGAGGGGAGAGGAGGGGAGGAGGGAAAGGGAAGATGGGAAAAGGAGGAAAGAAGGGAAGGGAAGGGGAAAGGGAAGGGGACGGGAAAGGTAGCGAAGGGACGAGGCGAAGGGAGGGAAGGAAAATGGAGGAAGACGAAAGAAGAGAAAAAGGGAAAAGGGAAGAGGGGAATGAAAGGGAGGGACGAGAGTAGAGGAGTGAAGGAAAGAAGGGGAGGAGGAAGAAAGAGGAGAATGGGAGGGAAAGACGGGCGTGGCAGCGAAGAGGGAAGAGAAGAAATGGGAGGGAAGATAAAAAAAAGTGGGAAAAGGATAAATGGAAAATGGAAGAGACTAGAAGGAAATAGACAAAAGCAGATAGATGGATGCGGGAGGTAGGGAGCCCGGGCACAGGTAGGGCGAGGGGAGGGCGGAAGGCAGGGTGGGCAACGGGGGTAGGCATGCCAGTGCCAAGAACCGCTCCGGCTCCGTGATAACGTCGGTGCCACGGTGCCACGTGCGGGTGGTCGCTACGCTCACGTACACACGCACGACTTTTTAGTGACATATTTGTGTACATTTTTCCGGAATGACACGCTTGCCTCATGAGGAGAGGGAAGGGGAGGGGAGAGGAGGGAGGGGGAGAGGGGAGAGGAGGGAGGGAGAGAGGGAAGAGAGGGAGGGAGTGAGGGGAGAGGGAGGGAGTGAGGGGAGAGAAAGAGGTAGGGGGAGAGGAGAGAGAGAGAAAGAGGGAGGGAGAGATGTGAGAGAAAGAGAGAGGGAAAGAGGGGAGCGGAAGGGTGAAGAAGAGAGTAGAGGATGAAAGGAAGGAGAGGAAGAAAAAGGGAGAAAAATAGGAAAAAGAGGCAGGAGAGAAAGGAGGAGAAAAGTAAACATACGATAAAGGGGAAAAGAGAGGGAGAAGGAGGGGATACAGGATAAGAGCGTGGGGGGGGGGGGGGAGGAAAGAGTTAAAGCAAACACCTGACAAGGGAATAGGAAAGAGAGAAAAAAAAATGAAAAAAAGAAGAAACGGAAGGTTATGAAAAATGAGAGACGGCGAAGAGAGATGAAAAGATACGCACGAGCAAAAAAGAAAAGGAAAAAAGAGGAGATGAGAAAAAAAAAAGCTTGAAGGACGACCCAGAAGAGAAAGGGGCCCCTCGAGAGCAAGACATAATCTCAACATCATCAGACACGCTGCGTAAAGAGAGAGAGAATAAAAAAAAAGAAAAGAGAGAGAGAAAAAAAATATGTAGCAGTGCCTGGGGTTATCTCGACAAGCTCTGAAGGCATCACAGGCACCTCACTGTTGTTCACAATTAGGCAGAGACACTAAACCCGCCCGTATATCTTCGACAAAGAACTTGCTTGGGACTTTAATCCCTGATATATTTGTGGTTTCCTCTCTTCCCTTATCCCTTCCTATCTCTTCTTCCTTTCTATCCACCCTCTTTCTGCTTTTCTCTCTCCATCCTCCGCAACGTTTCTCTTTCCATTCTCCTCTCTTTCTCTCTCTCCATCCTTTCTCTCCACCTTCTCTCCTCGCCTTTCCTCCCTCTATCCTCCTCTTCCTTTCTCCCTTACTTCTCCACTCCTCTCCTTTTTCTCCCTCCGCCCTCTTCTCGTCCTCTCACCTCTCCCATTTCTCTTCCTCAAGCCTCTTCTCCTCCTCCTTCCTCCCTTCTTCCTTCTCCTCCTGCTCTTCCTCCTTCCTGTCACCCCCCCTCCTCCTCCTCTTTCCATCTCTTCCTCTTCCTCTTCCCTCCTTCTCCTCCCTCCCTCCTCCCTCCTCCCTTCTTTCCTCCTCCCTCCTCCCTCCTCCCTCCTCCTCCCCTCCTCCCTCCTCTCCTCCTCCTTGAAGTGCAGAGGTCAAAGTGGCAAGGACTACCAATACTGGACGAATAAATTGCCCCCTGCATGACATGGCACTTCGCTCACCACGTTGCTTGAGGTTGCATGATCAGGCATCTTGGGCCTTCTATCGAAAAATGCTTTCACTCATACGCTTCCTCTGTGTGTCTGTCTGTGTGTCTGTCTGTGTGTCTGTCTGTGTGTCTGTCTGTGTCTGTCTGTGTGTCTGTCTGTGTGTCTGTCTGTGTGTCTGTCTGTGTGTCTGTCTGTCTGTCTGTCTGTCTGTCTGTCTGTCTGTCTGTCTGTCTGTCTGTCTGTCTGTCTATCTGTCTGTTTGTGTCTGCCTGTCTCTCTCTCTTTAAAAATAATAATAATGATAATATATAGCAATAATAATAATAATAATAATCATAATAATGAAATCAACAAACCTTAAACAAGTCTGGAGCATTACCGAAAGCAAACAGTTCTGACCCCAAGATTAAGACAAGCGCAGATAGAGAAGAGAAGAGAAGAGAGAAGAGAGAGAAGAGAAGAGAAGAGAGAAGAGAAGAGAAGAGAAGAGAAGAGAAGAGAAGAGAAGGAGAAGAGAAAGAGAGAGAGCAGAAGAGAGAAGAGAGAAGAGAGAAAAGAGAAGAGAAGAGAAGAGAAGAGAAGACCAAAAAGAACCAGTTACCCTATTCCCACCCCCCTTCCCAACCCTCTCCCCCCACCCTCCGCCGCCCAAGCAAAATGCCTCATCGATGCAGCGTGACCGCGCATGCGCAAGGCCAACCAGCGGCGACACGCATTAAAAATACCAGCGCACAGCCAGTGACATTTCAACCGCCTCGTCTGCGTCTCCGGAGAAAGGCAGCGGCACCGATGATCATGCAACTAAGACAAGCAAAATCATGCATACGCACGTGCACACGCACACGCATAAGTACACACACACACACACACACACGCACACGCACACGCACACGCACACGCACACGCACACGCACACGCACACGCACACGCACACACACACACACACACACACACACGAAAAAAAGGGTTGAAGGATCAAATGTGCAAGCAAGACCACCGATGAAGATCTTTAATAGGCGTGCTTGCTTGCCCTGCAGCCGCCCACGGGCATTTCGGACACGCGCACACGCCCACGCCATCAGCCCTCAAGCTCTCTGTGACGTCTGCTGACAAGTCGGAAGCAGAATTTCTCCACTTGGACAAATTCAAAGTTTTCTTGGCCTTCCTCTCTGTCTCCCTTTCTTTGCTTGCTTACCTATTTGCTTGCTTGCATCCCGCCCCCTTCCTTCCGTGTCCCTCATCCACTCGCAGCGCCACAACACCTGCAGCGTCGCCGTCAGATTCGTCAGATGAAGCCCTTCCCCTTTCCCTCGCAGACATTTCCTTCCCTCTATCTTTACCATTTCATTTCCTCTTCATCTTTCTTCTTCTTTTTTCTTCCTCTTTCTTTCTCTACCTCTCCCTCTTCTCCCTCCCTCTCTTCCTCCCCCCTGTCCATATCAAATTCCCTCCCCTGCCCTGCCCCGCCCCTTCCCCTTCCTCTTCCCCTACCCCCCCCCCTGCCCCCGCCCCCGCCCCGCCCCTCACCTAAAATTATACGCTAAACGGCCATCAGATCTCCCGCCGCTCCTGTCCCGGGGAGCGATGGACGACTTTACACATGGCATCGCGATTTACAGCGCGTGGCACGATGAGGCACGGCGCGGCTTCATCATCATGCGCGGTGCCGCTGCCATTACATCAAACGTGCCAGGGGAAGGAGGGGGGGGGGGGGCTTTATAAATACATACACAGATACACATGTTTGAACATATACAGGTGGGTGTGAGGGTGAGCAAGCGAGAGAAAGCGCTCACACACTCACTCACTCACTCACACTCACACTCACACACACACACACAACACACACACACACACACACACACACACACACACACACACACACACACACACACACACCAGGACCAGTTCTCCTTAGACTAAAAATATGAAAAAGCAATAACAGCACTAAATAAAAGCCCCCGACTGAAGCTCAGCCGCCCGAGGACGCAGCGGCCCATCCGAGTCACAACTTTGGCCTCCCTCATCAACATTATGACAAACAACGTGACTTATATCGCCCGTTGGTGCCGTTAAGCTGTAGTACGCCGCCCCCTGGCACTGGCACTGCTGGCACTTCCCTTTCCCCGAACACTAATTCTCCGTTTTTCTTTTTTTATTACAATTGTTTGCTTTCGGTCTTTACGTGAATTTATTTTCATTTTCTCTTATTTATCTATCTCTTTGTTTATTCTATTCTGACAACTCGGCAAAACTTTCCCTAGTCTTTTCCTGCCTTCCCTTTCTTGTTCTTCTTCTTGTTCTTGTTCTTCTTCTCCTTCTCCTTCTCCTTCTTCTTATTTTTCTTATTCTTCCTCTTCCTCCCCCTCTCCCTTTCCTCCCCCCCCCTCCACCCACCCATCCACCATCCATCGCCACAAAGACCCAAGGAATTAGAATCCACCAACGCCCTCCCTCCCTCCTCACCCCATCCTATCCCCCTCCCCATCCTATCCCCCACCCCATACTATCCCCCTCCCCTCCTGCCCACCCCTCCTCCCCTCTCCCACCCCTCTCCCACCCATCAGTGCCAGTGATAGCTCCACTAAATGTCACAGTGCCACACACCCGCGCATACCTGACACCGACAAGAGGCGCCGCCCCTCCGAGGACAGACTGACGAGAGCGAAGCGAAGTCCCCCCGGCGGCTAGCTCATGGGGGGGGGGGGGGGCTCGCGTCCTGGGCGCCGCTGTCGTCCTTTCGTCCTGTCGGGCTTCTCGTCCTTTCGGCCTTTCGAATTAGGGAATTAGGAAATTGCGGATTGTTTGTTGCGCTTGTTTGTTCTTCTTCCTCCTCCTCCTCCTGCTCTTCTATATCCTTCTCTGCATGCTCCTCTTCCCCACTTCTTATCCTAAACCTTTCGCAATTGCCGCTTTTCCACTCCCTCCCTCCTTCCCTCACATCCTCATTCCCTTCCTCCCTCTGTCCCTCCCTCCCATCCTCCCACCCTCATTCCCTCCCTCCCTCTGTCTCTCCTCTCCCTCATTCCCTCCCTCCCTCTGTCTCTCCTCTCCCTCATTCCCTCCCTCCCTCCATCTACCCCCCCCCCCCCCGCCTGCCAGAGCAAACCGAGATCTTGACATTTCAACTTTTTAAAACTCCCAAATACCGGCGCTTTTTTTTTCTTTTTTTCTTTTTTCGTAGCCGCCTTCCCCCGAGACAATGCGAGCAAATCACGGCCCAACTGTGATTAATTAGAGGATTACTAACACGATTATCATTATTTCGGCTGCGCTTTTCCTTTCACGAATTTTTGTATTTTCTAGTTATTCAATTGTTTAATTTTTGTCTGTCTGTGTTTCTGAGAAAGCGACTTTCTTCAATCATTTTTTTTATTATACATCTTCCTTACTTTCATTATCTTTTCTCTCTCTCTCTCCTTAACTATCCCACTTTTCTATTCTCTTATCTCTTTATCTATCCTCTCTTCTCCCCCATTTTCCCTTCAATCTTTTCCCCACCGCTTCCTCCTTCCCTTCTCCCTCCCTCGCGTCTCCGCCCCCGAGCAGTGCCAAGTGCCCCCCCCCCCTTCAGCGTGACGGGCGAGGGTTTGTGTTCAAAGAGCGCGGTGGCACTCGCTCCAGACGGCCGCGTAATGAGTACAAATGAGGCCAGATAACCATCAAGACAACGGTGACATCTCCCTCTCACTCCCCTCCCTTGCTCTCACTCCGCTCTCCCTCCTTCACACTCCCCTCTCTCCTCCTTTCACTCCCCTTCCCCACCCTTTGTTCCCCTCTCACACCTTCTCCCTTGTCCCCCTTCCCTCTCCCTTCCCTTCCCCCGATGCCCTCTCATTCCCCTCCCCCCTTTCCCCTCCCTCTATCCCCGCACCAACGTCCGTGAAATAAGATGTAAAGATACAAATGAGTCGTGTTTTTTTTTTTTTCCAACACGGGGAGGAAGATACTTTTAACCTACCCCCCCTTCTCCCCCCAGAGAGAGAGAGAGAGAGAGAGAGAGAGAGGGGGGGGGAGAGGGAGAGAGAAAGAGGGAGGGAGAAAGGGAGATAGGGGGAGAGAAAGAAAGAAAAAAAAAAAGAAAGAAAGAGAGAAGCAGAGCCAGAAAGCGAGAAGCAGAGCCAGAAAGAGAGAGAAAGAAAAACCCAAAAAGAGAAAGAAAAACCCAAAGAGAGACAGACAGAAAACCCAAAACGAGAGAGAGAAACCGAGAGCGAGAGCGAGCGAGACCCTTCCACACACTCGCAATGCCTCCTCCTAAGCAGCCGTCGCATGCGTTACTCCTGCCGAAGGCTCTCTCTCCTGCGCCTGCATTACTGACGTTAATTCGGACGGAGGAAATTCTGCCCCCTATAATTAACAAGGGTTTGGCCAACTAAGTAATTATCTCAATTAATAACCACGGCTTATCAGATTTTAGCTAATTGCGCACACGGCCTGCAAAAAAAGAGACGACACGGGATAAGAAAGTGAGAGAGAGAAAAAAGCAAAAATAAATATAATGAAGAAAAATAATAATAACCAAGCAGGTGATAATGGGCACTCTTGATCGACGCAGTAAAATTAACGAGGGCAGAACTTTGGCGAGTTTTTCTCTTATTAAATATTTCCTTTTCTTCCAATTAAAGCGTCGATTTAAATATACACGAGCGCACAAAATCCCTGTTGTGTTAGCAGATGGGGGGAGGGAGGAGCAGGGTGGAAGAGGAAGGAGGAGGAGAGAAGATAAAAGGAGGAGGACGAGGAGGAGAGGGAGGAAGAGGAGAGGGGGAGGAGGAGGAGGAGGAGGAGGAGGAGGAGGAGGAGGAGGAGGAGGAGGAGGAGGAGGAGGAGGAGGGAGGAGGAGGAGGAGGAGGAGGAGGAGGAGGAGGATAATAATAATAATAATAAGAAGAAGGAGGAGGAGGAAGAGGAGGAGAAGACGAAAGAAGAGAAGAGGGAGGAGGATGAGAGAGAGGAAGAGGAGGAGGAAGGGGAGATGAGGGAGGAGGAGGAAGAGGAAAAGGGAGCTAAGAAAAGGAAGAAGGGGGGAGGGGGGAGTTGAAGAGGAAGGAGGGAGAGCAGCGAGAGGAAAGGGGAAGACGAAGTGATGGAAGGAGAAGGTCGATGAAGGGAGGAGCAAGCAAGGGAGGCGAAGGAGCTAGGGAGCGAGGGGAGGGGGAGGAAGGGGGGAAGGGAAAGGAAGGGGGGGGGAGGAAGGCTGGAGGGGGAGGAAAGGCGGAGGGGAGAAGAAAGGGGGGGGGGCGAAGGCATCACAAGAGCCTTCGGACCAAGACAAAAGGGGAAGGTCAAGTCTTGTTGTCTGCTCAAAAAACATGATTCTAAAGACGTGTTACTCAGCACTAACATCGCGAAAACAAAGTGGGGGGATCGGCCGATAAGAAAAAAAGAAGAAAAAAAAACATTAGAGCATAGGGGGGAGGGGGAGGAGGAGGGGGAGGAAGAGGGGGAGGGGGGAGGGAGAGGAGAGGAGAGAGATGGCGTCCAACACCTTGTTAATCCTTCCAAGATGGTCCCAATGCCAAAGGCAGATAACACCCCCCCCCCCTTTCTCTCTCTCTTAGAAGTCCCACCAATTCAAAAAAAAGAAGAAAAAAAAGAAGGGAGGAAGAGAAAATCAGGACACTCTCTCCTCCTCTTCTCCTCCCTTCTCCCCATTCCGTCCTTCCCTCCTCTCCCCTCTCCTCCCTTCCTCCTTTCTCCTCCCCTCCCTTCCTCTTTTCTCCGTCCTCGCCTCTTTCCTCGTCCCCTTTCCCCATCCCTTTCCTCCTTCCTCCTCCCTCCATCCTCCCAACCCCATCTCCCTCCGTCCTCCCCCCAACCCCTTCCCCTCCCTTCCCCGAGGAACGTAAACCAGCGCTAAACACAACACGCGAATTAAAAGCCCGATGAGCATCAACACAGGTGAGTTCAGACGTGGTAAATGCTTCCTCTCCCTCTCCCTCTCCCTCTCCCTCCCCCACCCCCACCCCTTTCCATTACTCTGCCTTGACGAGCGATCTGGTAGCGATATCTCTACCTTCCCCTCCCTCCTCTCCCTTAGCTTTCCCCTCCCTCCTCCTTCCCCTTCCCCTCTCCTCTTTCCCCTCTCTCTTCCTACGTCCTTCCTTCCTTCTACAATCCCTCCCTCGTTCTTCCTCCCTCCTACCCACTCTTACCCCCACCCTCATCTCCCCCTCCTCCTCTTACCCTTACCCTTTCCTCCCCCCCTCTCCTCCGTCACCCCTACCCCTCCTCCCCCAGCGCCTCCCCCGCCGCCGCTGCGCCTTATCAGCAGGTGTCATCGTGCCCCCGAGTGCCACGGCCCGATATCGCTGAATGCCACCGGGCAATGCTGGCACACGTGGCGCTTGCTAATCTCTCTGTGCCATCGGAGTTGGGAGGGGAGGGGGAGGGGGAGGGAGGGCAGGGGGAATGGAGGAGGATGGGGAAGGGTGGGGAGGGGGAGGGGAGGATGATGGGGAAGGGTGGAGAGGGGTAGGGGAGGATGATGGGGAAGGGTGGGGAGGGGGGGAAAGAGGGGAGAGGGATAGTGGTGGGGATGGGAGGAGGTAGGGGAGGTAGAATGGTTAGGGATTAGGATGGGAAGGGGTGGCGGGGGGGGGGGGGGGGATGATGGCATGAATTGCATTCTTTTGATGTTGGACAAAGCTTGGCCAAGACAGCGGTCAAGCAGATGGACAAGTGAAAGTGTGTGAGGAAGAGGAAGAGAGGAAGAGAGAGAGAGAGGGAGAGAGAGAGAGAGAGAGGAGAGAGAGAGAGAGAGGAGAGAGGAGGAGAGAGAGGGGGGGGAGAGAGAGGGGAGAGAGGAGAGAGAGAGAGAAGAAGAAGAGAGGAGGAAGAGAGAGAGAGAGATGAAGAGATGATAAATAGATATAATATATATATATATATATATATATATATATATATATATAATATATATATATATTGATAAATAAATAGATAGGTAGATAGATAGATAGAGGGAACGAGAATGAGAAAATGCGAGCTAGAGCGAGAACACTGCTCCAGGAAAATTAATCGAGGCGCCAAGATTGGAATCGCAGATATGAGAGGGCAAATTACTCGGGACAAACAAGAGATGTAAACAGAACAGAACAGAACAAAACAAAACAAATCAAATCAAAACAAAACGAAACAATAAAGAATATACGAAAGAAATGGAGCAAGACACAACAGCAATATATCACTTCCACGCACACACACAGGGGGAGGTTGGACGAAGGGAAGGGGGGAGGGGGAGGAGGGAGGGGGGAGGGGAGAGGGGGAGGGGGAGGAAGGGGAGGAAAGGTGGGCGGGATGGAGGGAGGGGAAGAGAGAAAGAGAGAAAAAAAGATAGATATTAGATATGGGATACATAGAGAAAAAAGAGAGAGACAGAGAAGGAACGAAGAGACGAGAGAGAGAGAGAGAGAGAGAGAGAGAGAGAGAGAGAGAGAGAGAGAGAGAGAGAGAGAGAGAGAGAGAGAGAGAGAGAATATTACTCTCACTCGCCTCCTTTCCTCCACACCCTAACCCTCAACCACCCCCCTTCCCAAGCGCTCAACCCCCTCCCTACACCCCATTCACTCCCCCCCCCCCACGCCCACATAACAAGTATTAATGTCTGCCACAGCGATCTATACCAACAAGCGACAGCCCACAGTGCCGACAAAGGCCCAGGCAGACGGGCAGGGTATCGACTGCGGGTGGCACTGATGACTCGGCCTGGCACTGACTAATAACAAGACGTTAGTGCCCGCCCAGGGACGCCGGCGGTGCCATGCCTCCTCGCCCATCCGCTC
This sequence comes from Penaeus monodon, assembly GCF_015228065.2. NCBI lineage: Eukaryota > Metazoa > Arthropoda > Malacostraca > Decapoda > Penaeidae > Penaeus > Penaeus monodon. The sequence goes on along the minus strand of NC_051423.1, from coordinate 2,876,018 downwards.
TCCCGCTGTTGACCGCGTCGAGCAAATGCCCCTGGGGTGAGGGCGGGGCATGGGTGGGGCATGGGTGGGGCATGGGTGGGCATAGGTGGGATGAGGGTGCGGGCACGGAGAGGGGAGGGGGAGGGTGGGGGAGGGGAGTAGTGTCCCTGGGGTAAGGGGATGGGGAAGGGGGTAAAAGGTGTCCCTGGGGTGAAGTGCATGGGTAAGGAAGGAGGGTGGGAGGGAGGGAGGGGTATGAGACGGGGTGAGGAATGGGGTAATGGGGAGGGGGGGGGGGGGGGGGGAGTTGACGCCCCCCCCTCCTTTCTTCTGCGCTCGATTGATGAGAGAAGAAGGGAAATGAGACAGGCTGTAAATTTTGGTGGGGGGGAGGGGGGAAAGCTCGGGGAGTGAGAAAAAATAATAATGAGGGAGCAGGGGGTGGGGGAGGAGGAAGAAGGGAGGAGAGGGGGGAAGAAGAAGGGAGGAGGGAGGAAGAAAGGAGGAAGGGAGGAGGGGTGGGAGAAAGAGGAAAGCGATGGTAATCGGAGAAAGAGAACGTAAAAACAAGAAGAAAAACAAAAACACAAATTGAAAAAAACTAACAAGATAACGAATAACAACAGGGAGATAAAGAGGAAGGAAAAAAATAGTAGGTAGGGGAAGAGATATGAGAAGAGAAGGGGGGAGGAGGAGGGGAGAAGAAGAGGAGGAGGAGGAGGAGGAGGAGGAGGAGGAGGAGGAGGAGGAGGAGGAGGAGGAGGAGGAGGAAGAAGAAGAAGAAGAGTAGAAGAAGAAGAAGAAGAAGAAGAAGAAGAAGAAGAAAAGAAAAGAAGAAGAAGAAGAAGAAGAAGAAGAAGAAGAAGAACAACAACAACAACAACAACAACAACAACAACAACAACAACAACAAACAGCAAGGGACCAGGAGTACGAGCGAGGGGAAACCACGAGCGCCGGTTGCGAGGGAGGGCGGGGCGCCTCCGAGGGCGTGGGGTCGCGGGCGAGCTGGTGAAGGGCGGCTGCCGTGTGTGGCCGAGACAGGGCGTCGTGATGCTCCATTTGTCACACATCGCCTCGCCACTTCTTCCCTCTCTCTCTCTCTCTCTCTCTCTCTCTCTCTCTCTCTCTCACTTTCTCTCTTTTTCTTCCTCTCCCTCTCTCCCTATCCTCTTTCTCTCTTCTATTTTTCTCTTCTCTTCTTTTCTCTTCTCTTCTCTCCCCTCTTCTCTTCATCTCCCTCTTGTATTTCACTTTCTTGCCTAAAAAATCCTCTATTTTCCTTTTCCGCTTTTTTTTTTCTTCTCTTCTCTCTCTTCTCGTCTCCTCTTTCTTTTTCTTTCCTTCTTTTCTTTTGCAGTTCTATACCTTCCCTTCAATCTTCATTTTCCACTTCTTTTCCTCTCCCTCTTCCTCTTTCTCCTCCCTCCTTCGTCTCCCACTTCATACCCCAAAATTCTTCAAAACATCTAAACTAAATAATAATAACAACAATAAATGATTGTTGCCACTTTTCTTCCTTTCCTTTCTCTTTTATTATGTTCTCTTTCCTCTTTTCCTTTTTTATTATCATATTTTTTTCTCTCCTTTTCGTCCCTTTTTCTCTTTTCTCCCCCCCTTTTTTTTAATTCAGAGTGATATTCTAACGTATTCTTTGTAAAAGTTAAGGCGAGGATTTAAAAATAAAAAATCCACGACATGCAACTACATTAGGGAATGCAATAAAAAATGCAAAACGAAAAGAAAAGAAAAAAAAGAAACACCGACCCTTTAGGAAACGAACAGCGGCGGAATAAGCATCTCCAAGAGACAAAATTATCCGGGTTTAAAGCCGAAGAGACGCCAGTAAGTGGTACGCACATCCACGGCATGATTCAGGCAGGGAAACCTCCCTCTCTCTCTGCCTCTCATTCCATTCCTCCTCGTCTACTTCCTACCTATCCTTCCCTTCCTTACCCTACTCTTCCCTACCTTACCTTACCCCTCCAATCCCTCTCTTCCTTTCCCTACACCTACGCCTCCCCCTCCCTATCTTGTCCCTTACCTTATCCTTACCCTTACCCTCCCTCCCCAACAGCCCTCCCCTTACCCTCCCCCCTTGCCTCCCACCCCTTACCCTCCCCCCTTGCCTCCCACCCCTTACCCTCCCCCCTTGCCTCCCACCCCTTACCCTCCCCCTTGCCTCCCACCCCTTACCCTCCCCCTTGCCTCCCACCCCTTACCCTCCCTCCCTGCCACCGTGCTTCGTAAAGGCGTCCCACACCTGCAGAATCCGCTTCATACCTGCAGTCTCACACTCCGTCACACCCACGTCGGTCACGGCTTGGGGGGGGGGGACGGGGGAAGCAGGGGAGATGGGACGGTTGGAGACAGGAAGGGCTGATAAGAAGGGAAAGAGGAAAGAGGAGGAGGAGGAGGAGGAGAAGGAGAAGGAGAAGGAGAAGGAGAAAAAGGAGAAGGAGAAAGAGGAGAAGGAGAAGAGGGAGAAGAAGGAGAAGGAGGAGGAGAAGGAGAAACGAAAGAAAGAGGAAGGGAAATGGGGAATGGGGGAAGAGGGAGGCGAGGTGAAGTGAAGGGAAAATGAGAATTAAGAGACAGTGGGAAGGGAGGCAGATCGAGAGGGAAAATGGGGAAGAGAAGTAGATAGAAAAATGAAGAGAAAAGAAAAGAAAAAAAAAGGGGGGGGAGGAAGAGAGATGAGAAGAGAAGAGGAGAACGAAGGAATTAATGAAATAAGCTTTGAGCTGAAATAAACTTGCATGGGAAGGAAAGACGCTGAAGATGAGAGGGGGAGGGGGGGAGGGGGAGGAACGGGGGAAGAGAAGGGGAGAGGTTAATTATGATAATATTCGTGACTGCCATAACAAGATCTTATCGGCGAGGGACTTATCTGCATAAATCATCAGCGGTTTAAAAGAGAGATAAAGCCAGTGCATGATTACACCTCTCGTTAGTGAGGGAAAACAAAGGTCTTTTAAATTGCCCAATCAGAATTTTCCTCCTCCTCCTCCTCCTCCTCCTCCTCCTCCTTCTTCCTCTTCTTCTTTTTCTTCTTTTCCTTCTTCTTCAACTCATATTTATTATTATATTTATATTTATTATCATTATAATTATAAAAAATTTTTTAATTTAATTATAATTAATTTATAAATTATAATTTAATTATATAAAAATAAAATAATAGTTTTTATTATTATTATATCATTAGGGTTTTCCATCTTTTGGGGGGGGGGGGGAAAAAAGGGAATAAACAAGGAGAAGAAAAGAGAAGAGAAGAGAAGAGGGGCAGGAGAAGTGTAGAAGAAAGAGAAAAGAGGTAAGTGCGAGAAGAAGAGGAACGAAAGGAATTGAAGAAAGGGGGAGGAGGAGGAGAAGGAGAAAGAGAGACAAAGGGATGAGAGAGGGAGGGGGAGTGGGCAGGCAGAGGGAGTGGAGGGAGTGGAGAGGGAGTGGGCAGAGGGAGGGGGAGTGGGCAGAGGGGAGGGGGAGTGGGCAGAGGGAGGGGGAGTGGGCAGAGGGTAGAGGGAGGCAGAGGATGGGGAATGGGAGTGGACGGGTGGGGGGGCAGAGCAGAGGAGGAGGCACCCAACCGGAGAGCAGTCCGAGGGCGCCGCCGAGGTCCCTCGTGCCCGCAAGAAAAATGACGAGAAGGGAAACATTTAATTAATTCCCCAATTTTTGCGAGCGAGAATGAACCCGGCGCGAACGTGTCAATTTATACCCTTGGGGGGAGGGGGGGGGGGGGGGGGAGGGGGGGGGGGGGGGGGGGGGGGAAAAGGAGGGGGAGGGGGGGAGGAGGAGGAGGAGGGGGAGGAGGAGGGGGGGAGGAGGAGGAGGAGGAGGAGGGGGAGGGGGGGGGGGGGGGGGGGGAGGGGGAAAGGAGGGGGGGGGAGGAGGAAGGAGGGGAGGGGGAAGGGGGGGAAGGGGGGAAGGAGGGGGAGGGGGAAGGAGGGGGAGGGGAAGGAGGAAGGAGGGGGGGGGGGGAGGAGGAGGAGGAGAGGGGGTAGGGGGGAGGGTGAATGGAGTATGTGGTTTGGGGGAAGGAGAGGGGGTATGGGGCCTGTTGGGAGGAGAGGGGGTGTGGGGGAAGCCTCATGCCACCGCGTCCACTTGAGCGAGTGCTGCCCTACCTACTTATATGCACAGACACAGACAGACAGGCACGCACACGCAAATACAAGGGCATTGTGTGTGTGTGCGTGTGCGTGTGCGTGTGTGTGTGTGTGTGTGTGTGTTGTGTGTGTGTGTGTGTGTTGTGTGTGTGTGTGTGTGTGTGTGTGTGTGTGTGTGTGTGTGTGTGTGTGTTATTGCGTGCGCGCACACGAGTGTGCGTGTGCCTGTATGTGTAAGTGTGAGTGTGTGTATAAGTGGACGCGCGCGCGCGCGTTTTGCGTGCAAGACCTTGCGTGCGTAAATATGTTTGTGCATGTGCGTGCCCGCGCGGCGTGGGAGTGTGTACACTTTGCTACATTATTCTTAAAGGGACATTCCCTTGAACACAAATATTTGCTCGTAACTCCGAGACAGAGGGAGGGGAGAGGGGAGGGGACAGAGGGAGGAGGAGAGGGCGAGGGAGAGGGAGGGGAGGGGAGAGGGAGGTCGTGATATGTGGTGGGGGCCGTTCCAAGCAGTGAGGCAGACGTGCTCTATTCTCCGCCTCATTCTCTGTCTCTTTCGCTCTCTTTCTCTCTTTTTTTATTTCTGCCTTCTGCGAAGTTTGTGGAAATTCTTTTTAAGTGTATAGTGTTGCCATTCCTTTGACAATGCATTCACCTGGATCGCATTCGCAATGTCACAGAAGAAACAAGAGGCAGAGCGAAGAGAAGAGAAGAAACAGGAGATACACACAAACTCGGAAAGGAGACGATGAAACAGGAAGAAAAACAGACAGGGAAAGAAGCGAAAGAGAATGGAATAAATTAAGGGAAATTGAAAACCGAGAAAGAAAAAAAAGCAAGACCCAGATACGAAGCGAACAGAAAATACGAAAAGAAGAAACACAAAATCAGAAAAAAGGACCTAAATCAAAGGCCGAAAATAAAGAAAAAGAAGAAGAGAAAGAGAAGAAAAAGAACAAGAAAAAGAGACGCCCACAGCAGCCCGAAGACAAAAAGGACCACGACGACGCAAAGATACAAATGGTCGAACGTGTGACTCAAGACAGCGGGAAAATGACCCTTGTGAGACACAGGCCAAGTCCAAAGGAGGGAGGGAAGGAGGGAGGGAGGGAGGGAGGGGGGGGAGGGAGGGAGGGAGGAGGGAGGGAGGGGGGGGGGAGGGGGGGAGAGGGGGGGAAAGGAGAAGGGGGGGGAAAAGGGGAGAGGAGAAGGGGAAGGGAAAGGGGGGGAGGGGGGAGAAGGGAGGGGAGAGGGGGGAGGGGAGGGGAAAAAAGGGGGAGGGGGGGGAGGGTGAGGGGAGGAGGGAGAGAGGGGGGGGGAGGGGGGGAAAAAAAGGGAAAAAAAGGAGGGAAAAGGGGAAAAAAGGGAAAAAAAAAGGAAAAAAAAGGAAAAAAAGAAAAAAGGGGAAAAAAAAAAAAAAAGGGGACGGGGGAAAGGGGAAGAAAAAAGGGAAACGAGGGAACGGGGGGGAAGGGGGAAAAAACCAATAAGGCAAGGAGGAAAAGGTTAAGGGCAGAAGGGAGCGAAGGAAGGGAAAAAGGGGGGAAAGGACAAAAACCCAAGGGGAAAAGGGGGGGGAGGAAGGGGGCGGGGGGAAAGGAAGGGGAGGGGAGCGGAGGGAAGCGAAGGGGAGGGGAGCGGAGGGAAGCGAAGGGGAGGGGAGGGAAAGGAAGGGGAGGGGAGGGAAAGGGAGGGTGGAGGAGAGGAGAGGGGAGGGGAGAAGGGAGGGAAGCGAAGGGGAGAGGGAGGAGAGGGTAGGGTGGGAAGAAAAGAAGGGAAGGGAAAAAAAAGAAAGGAAGTGAAGGGAAAGCGAAAGGGAAAGGCAACCGGAAACTCTGAAAATGAACGGAAGGGAAGCACAGGGAGGAAATGAAAGGAAAGATACGATAAGCAACGTATGGACATCTGCAGAAAAAACAAACAAACAAACAAACGTTCGAGTGAAATACAACCAAAATATCATAACGAAAAAGAAAAGAAACGGCGAGAAAGAGAGAAAGAAAGAGAGAGAGATAAAAAAGGAAACACCAGCGGAATCCAGCAAGAGGAAGTGAATAAAGACATTCACAAGAGAAAAAGAAAACACGAAATAAATTCTTACCTACCCTCCCTCCCTCCCTCCCTCCCTCCCCTTCTTCCTCCCCATCCCTCCCTCTACTTTCCCTTCCCTTCCCCTCCCTCTCCCTTCTTACCCCCCCTTCCCCTTGCCTCCTCCTCCTTACCCCCAACCCCCTCCCTCCCTACCTCCCCCCAATCCCCCTCCCCCTCTCCTCACCCCCCAAATAATAATAGAAAGGCCCGTTGGAAGCTCGAACCGACACCTGTTCCTCGCTTCGCCCGGCGGCCTCGAACCAATAACTCCGACACAAGTTATTTCCCGGCGACACGTTACCAACGGGCCCGCCTTCACCCCCCCCCCCCCCCGTGCAAGAGCTGCGACAACGCCTTTGCTCTTCCTCGGCCTCCTCCTCTTCTTTGGCTGTCTTCTTCTTCTTCTTCTTCTTCTTCTTCTTCTTCTTCTTCTTTTTCTTTCTTCTTCTTCCTTCTTTTTTTTTTTTCTTCTTCTTCCTTCTCTCTCTCCTTCCTTTCCCCTCCCTCCTCTTCTGTGCCTCCCTTCATCTATTTCTCGATCTGTCTCCCTTTCTTTTTCTTTTTTTCTTTTCTTATTCGTGGAAACTGCACTTTGTCTTTTTCTTTACGACGCCGTTTTGTCTGTCAACCGTGTCATGTCCGTGAAGATCGGCTGACTCGCGATGCCACGGGGGTTGACAACGGTGCCACTGTCACGGATTTGATCTAAAACCCCTACCCCCCACCTCCACCCCCATCTCATCTCCTCCTCCTCCTTCCCCCATTCTCACTCATCTCCCCACTTCGTCCCCACTCCCCACCCCCTGCTCATTCTCCCACCCCCATCCCTTCCTCATCTCCCATCCTCCAATCACCCCATCCTCACCCCGCCCCCCCCCCCCCCCCCCCCCCTCCCCTCCTCCTCCCCTCCTCCCTCCCCCCCCCCTCGCCCCTCTCCCTCACCTCAAATCCTCGCGCCCATTCTCAAAAACCTTTGGATCTCTCCTTTGACCTGGATCGAAGAAACCGATTCGAATTCTTCCAAACAAGCATGAAAAGAATCACCCCTCCCCCTCCTCCCCTCCCCATTAACCCCCCTCCCTCCATCGTCCTTAGCTTCTACTTTTTTTTCGTTCACGAAAGAATTATTTTTTTTCTCTCTCTCTCTTCCCGAGTCAAGTCCCATCATCTCTCAAACCCTTTTTTCAGAACTTTTCCCGTTTCCCTTCCTTATTTAATAACGCATTCCATTTATTCCACTACTATCATATAAAATCTTTTCTTCTTGTAATTCTCCCTCTTCCTACTTTTCCTCCTCCCCTTCTTCTCTTCCTCTAGTTCATGTTCTTCCTCTTCCTCTTTCACACGACCCATTCCATATGATTGCCAGCTATCATCACAGGATATATCTTCCGTCGCTTTCATACCTCTCTCCGTCTTTTCCGTCTTCGTCGATTTGCTTGTCTCCCTTTTATTCTCCTTCCCCTTCCCCCTTCTCCATCTCCATCTGCATCCCTATCTCCTCTCCCTCTCCCTTCCATTCCACCTCCTCCTCATTCTCTCCCTCTTCCCCTCCCTCTTCCTCTACACTTCCCTCTTCTTCTCCTTCCAACTTTTCCCTCTCCCTCTCTCTCTCCCCTATACTTTTCCCTCTCACTCACCCTCTCCCTCACCCTCTCCCTCTCCCTCCCCCCTTTCTCCCTCTCCGCTCCATAGCAGCTGCTTAATGTCCACCGTCAAATATACGAATTACTTTTTGATCCCGCGGGAAAATTATTTACCGTTGCTGACAGGCTTGCCGTGGGAGGGAGAAAGAGGAGGGGAAGTCAAGGAGTGAAGGGCGAAAGGGGGGAATGAGGGAAAAATAGAGAAAAGGAGATATGAGAGAGAGAGAGAGAGATGGAGAGAGGAGAGAGAGATGAGACGAAGGAGAGAGAGAGAGGGAGAGAGAGAAGAGGAGAGAGAGGGAGGAGAGAGAGGGAGGGAGGAGGAGGGAGGGAGAGAGGAGAGAGAGGGAGAGAGAGAGAAAGGAGAGAGGGAGAGAGAGAGAGGAGAGAGGGAGAGAGGGAGAGAGAAGAGGAGAGGAGAGAGAGAGAGAGAGGAGGAGAGAGAGAGAGAGAGAGAGACCAAATGGTATGAATATACTAATTGTATTTATAAATCTACAGAATTTGCGCTTGTAATCCCCACTACCTTTATGGCCCACAAAACTAAACTTTATAAAAAATAAAACTAATACAATAACAAAAAACATAAAAATACAATAAATAGAATAACGACGCAGCACATACACATACCAAACACCACGGCATTTGATCATTATAAAATATTTATTCAAGTCTCCCGCGTGCAGACACGTTTATACAGACCGTTTATTCGAACCTTTTTTCCCCCTCCTCTCTTTCTCTCTCTTACGCTTCGCACGTGATTTATTCGTCTTTTTTAACGTGGATTCTTCCTCCTCGCCTCGTATTTGTGTTTTCTTTCCCACAGAACCCATAAGCTTCTGGCTCGCTCTGTCACGCATCCGCCCCTTCCTCACAGTCATGGACAAATATATACGCATTTTTTCGTTTATTTATCCAGTGTCGACTTTTTTCTCTGTCTCTTTTTTGAGGGGGGGGGGGTTCATTTCATTTTTTTTGTTTACTTGTACGAAGGTAGATAGAAGCAGATAGATCGTTTTATACATATTTAGGACAGACGGTTAAATAAATGAATCAATATACAGACAGAGAGAGAGAGAAAAAAAAATACAGACATGAATAACTACAAAATCACACACAAATATATATATATATATATATATGCCCTCCAAAAACCCAAAAAGCAGGAAACGCACGACCCATCCTCCGCCCCCTTCCACCCCTAAATCCCCCCTCCCCCTCCTCTCCACCTCCCCCTCCCCCCAACCCCACCCCACCCCCCTTCCCCCTTCCCCTAACCCCACCTCACCCCAGCCCAAGCACCCACGACGGGCGAGCGGGCGTACGGAGGTCACTTAAAGGATTTCTCTCGCGCCGCATCTGGCAGACGGGCGCCAATGAAGTGAACGCATAAAAAGGCAGCCGCGATCATCAATTCCGCACTCGGGGGAGGACTTCGCGGGAAGAACAAGCCGAGGGGAAACGTAGGGGGGAAACGTAGGGGGGAATTGTTTAAGAACGTCAAAAAAAAGGGGGGGTGGAGGAGGTCGGGAGGTCGAGAAGGGCGGGGTTTGGTAGGGTAGGGTAGGGTTTTAGGGTAGGGTAGGGTAGGGTAGGGTAGGGTGGGGTTGGGGTGGGGTTTAGGGTAGGGTAGGGTAGGGTTTGGGGTGGGGTTTAGGTGGGGTTTGGGGTTTGGGGGTGGGGGAGGGAGGGGGGGAGAGGGAGGGAGGGGAGGGAAGGGGAGGGGAGGAAAGGGTAGGATAGGGAGGGAATAAGGGGGTCGGGAAGGGAGGGAAGAGTGAGGAAGGGCAGGGTGGCATGGAGGGAGGGAGGAAGGGAGAAAGCGAAGGAAGAGGTAGAGAAGGGTAGGGTAGGGCAAGGAGAGGGAGAGAAGGATGAATAGAGGAGAGCCATCGCAGTGCCACTTTTCCGGCCCGCGTGCCATTGGTCTTCCCCGTCGAATGAATATCTAAGACCTGTCGCTGAGGACCTATTGAGAGCCGCGGCAATTACTGAGAGGGGGGAGGCAGATTGGGGGGGGGGGGGGGGGATGGAGGGGGGGGGGGGGGGGGAAAGAGATAGGGGGAAGGGGAGGGGTACATAGGGGAAAAAGGGAAAGGGGAGAGAGGGAGGATGGGGGAGAGGGAAGGGAGACGTAGCTCTCTCTCCCGTGTTGCTTCCGTACAAAGGGAGTCGTTGCAAAACGGCAAAAGGGCTTCCAATAAACCTTGCAACAAGTTCCCGAAGCTGCAGGAGGAGGGGAGGAGGGGAGGAGGGGGAGAAAGGAGGGGAAGAGTTGAAGGAGGAAGATGGAGAACCACTCAATGTTGTTGACATTTCCGGTCGGGAAAATAAGCAAAATAAAAGTAAATAACGTTAAATTCAAAACGCTTGGCTGAGTGTCGTATCACACTCATTGAGCAAGGAAAATACTACTTCATTATTCACACCGGAACACGACGCTGCCACTCCACCAAGGCCCTCCGCCTCCGCCACTCCCACTCCTGTTTCTAATAATATTCCTGCCTCTATTCCTATTCATACCTTTTCTCTTGTTCTTCTTTTCTTCTTTCATCTCCTCCTCCACCTCCTCTTTCCCTTGATCTATCTCGTTTTCCTCCTGCTCCTCCTCCTCTTCTTCTTCCTCTTTTTTCTCCTCCTCTTCTTCTTTCTCCTCTTCCCCCTCCCCTTCCTCTTCCTCTTCCTCCTTTTCTTCTTTTTCTTTTTTCCTCCTCCTCCTCCTCTTCCACTTCCTCTTCCTCTTTTGCTTTTTATATTTTTTTCTCCTCCTCTTTCCATACACTCGTCAACATCATCTCTACGAGCATTTAATCCGTCGTCTCTTCATATCCCCCTTCCTTTTACAAACTCTATTTCCATTTTCCTTCTTGATTCCCTTTCCTTCAATCCAACCTTCTTCTACCACTTCCTACCCTTTCCTTTTGATCTCCACCACTCATCATCTTTCGTATTTTTTTTCTCCTTCATTCCCTCCTCCTCTCCTCCCACCCTCTCTCCTCCATCTCTCCTCCCTCTCTCTCTAAACACACTTTCTTTTCTCTTCTCTTCCTTCCCTCCTCTCATTCCACCCTTTCCCCCATCTCTCCTCTGTATCTCCTTTCGCGATTTCTTCTCTCCCTCCCCCTCTCCTTCCATTCCCTCCTCCCATTCCCTCCCCTTCTCCCATCCCCTCTCCTTCCCCTCCTCCCTCTCCTTCCCCTCCTCCCTCCCCTTTCCCCTCCCCCCTTTCCCCCTTCCCCCCTTTCCCTCTCCTTTTGCCTTTTCCCCTTTTCCCCCCCCTTTCCCCCCTTACTCCCCACCCCCATTCCCCCCAGCGAACAGGGGAAAGGGGACGCCTTGTCCCCCGTGTGGGAAACACGAGGAAATTTGCATTCCGCTGCGGCCGGGACACCGAAAACAATCCTTGGGGGAGAGGGGGGGAGTAGAGAGGAGATGGGAAGGAGGAAAGTTGAGGGGGAGGGGAAGCTGTGGGGAGAAGGGAGTGGGAGCTAGGGGGGAGAGAGAGAAGGGGGGGGAGAAGGGGGGGGGGGGGAGAGAGAGAGAGAGAGAGAGATAGAGAGAGAGAGAGAGAGAGGGGAGAGAGAGGGGAAGGAGAGAGAGAGGGGAGAGATGGAGAGAGAGAGAGAGAGAGAAAGGGGGGGGGAGAAGAGAGACGAAATGAGATAGGGGGAAGGGTGAAAAAAATGAGAGGAGAAAGGAGGAGGAAAAGTAAATGGAGAAAGAGGGAGGAGGAGAACAGAGAAGAGGGGGGGGAGAAAGAAAGCCAAGGAGAAGAACGGAGAGAAGAAAAAAAGAGCTAAAAGGAGAAAGCGAGGGGGGGAGGGGGGGACGTTCGATTCTCCAGAGTGCGTCCGGCCCTAAATTTCCCCCAAAGGAAATCCCCTTGTGGGGGGTTTTCCGACGACCCCCGGGAACCCCCGGGGGACGGCGGGGGAAGCAGGGGGGGCGGGGGGAAACCCCCGGGGGGGGGGGGAGTGAAATGAGTAGATTTGGGAATTTTAAAAAAAAAGGAGAGAGAAAAAAGAGAGAGAACGAGGAGACAGAGGTGCAAGGAGGGAGAGTAGAATTTTTAAAAAAGGAGGAAAGGGGGGAGGGAGGGAGGGAGGGAGGGAGGGAGGGAGGGGGGAGGGAGAGAAAAGAGATAAACAAATGAAAGGGGAGAGGGAAGAGGATGATGAGACAATAAAATTAGCGAATAACTAAACGAATAAGCAAAACACATCAACTAAAAAAAAGCTCCCATAACCAAAGCTCTCAGTCAGCTGATGGGATTACGAAATGCCAACAATTTCGCTAACAATTTCGCCCCGCAATGTGCCCCCTTCGTGACCCTTACAGCCCCTATATTTAGGCCTGGGCTCGCCAGGCGCTGCACTCTGCACCACTCCATCAAATTTTTTCATTAGTTTTGCTGTTTTTTTTTTCTCTCTCTATCTCTCCCTCCTCGCTCTTTTCTTCCTCTCCCGCTGTAGTTGTTGTCATTATTGGCATTTTTTTGTTGTAGCGGCGGCGGCGGTGGCACCCCTGGATGGCACCAGCCGGAACCCACCTGGAGGTGTCGCGCCCCGACGCGTTTTTAGCGCCTCGATGACAATTAAGAAGGACATGTCTCGGGCCGGGGCAGTGGGATTTGCGCCGCGCCTGGTAACACTGTCGCACGAGCGCCCCCCCCCCCCCTCTCTCTCTCGCTCTCGCTCTCGCTCTCGCTCTCTCTCTCTCTCTCTCTCTCTCTCCTCTTTTCTTTTTCTCTCTCTTCTCTCTTTCTCTCCTCTCTCTCCTCTCTCTTTCTCTCTCTTCTCTCCTTTCTCTCTCTCCTCTCTCTCTCTCCTCCTCGCTCTCTCTCCCTCCCTCTCTCGCTCTCTCTTCCTTTCCTTCTTCCTTTCCTTCTTCCCTTCCTTCTTTCTTTCCTTTTTTCCCTCGCTTTCTCTTTCTTTCTTTTTCTCTTTCTTTCTTTCTTTCCTTCTCCCTTTCTTTTCTCCTCATTTCCTTTTCTTCTATCTTCCTCATTCACCTGTTTGCACTTCTTTCTTTTGTCTCTTATTAAGATAGCGACAAAATAAAAAAAGAAGGGAAGGGAAAAGGGAAAGTGAAAAACCCGTCGTCATCCCCTCCCTCATTTTCTCTCTTCCTTCCATCCTCTCTTTCCTTCCTGATTTCCTCTTTTATTTCTTCTTCCTATTCCCATTCGCGTAACCATCTTCAGCCCATTCCCATACCCTCCCCCCCCAAAAAAAAAAAAAAAAAAAAAAAAAAAAAAATCGAAGGCATATGCAAAACACCCACCTGCTCGTATTCATTATCGCATTAAAAGGTCTCCCCCTCCCCTCTCCTTCCCCCTCCCCTCTCCCCCCTCCCCAGATATTATATGGCAAGGAGAAAAACAATTTACAACGCCTTCGAGAGAGACACACACAAAGGGCCAACACGTCAAGGGGGTGGAGGTCGAGGGAGGGGGGAGGAGGAGGAGGAGGAGGAGGAGGAGGAGGAGGAGGAGGAGGAGGAGGAGGAGGAGGAGGAGGAGGAGGAGGAGGAAGGAGAAGGAAGAAAGAAGGAGAAGGAGAGAGGAGGAGGAGGAGGAGGGAGGAGAGGAGGAGAGAGGAGAGGAGGATGAGGAGGAGGAGGAGAGGAGGGAGGAGGAGGAGGAGGAGGAGGAGGAGAAGGTATGGGGAGGGGTGAGAGAGGTGAAGGAGAGGGGAGAGAGTCCATGATTAAGGGAAAGGGGGGGTTTGATATGTAGAAAGGGGGGAGGGCGAAGGGGAGGGGTGGTGAAGGTTACAATGCACGAGCGTGTGAGGTTAAGAGGGGTTATGAGATTATCTACAGACAGCACTTAGGCCCCATCTACCACCTGAGTGTCGGCCCGTGTACCTGGCTGACCTCTTCCACCCCCCTTCCTTCCCCCACCCTTCACCCCCCCTCTACCCTCTTCCTCTTCCCTTTCCCCTCCTCCCCCTCCTTTCACCCCCACCCTTCACTCCCCTCTACCCTCTTCCTCTCCCCTTTCCTCTCTTCCCCTCCCTTTACCCCCTCCCTCATCCTTCCCCCTCCTCCACCTTCCCCCTTCCCATGCATATTTAATCACAAGAGCGACACCAGGAACAGTGTCGCTGTCTTGAATGCCCCGGATGTAGCTGCAGGCAAGCAGAATGCACTCGCGACCGGCCGCACTCAATGGGCTCCCTCCCTCCCGCGCCCGTGTCTTTTAAGGTCGGCAAAATGCTCATGCCTGTCTGGAGGAACAGAATGCAGGACGTGGCATGTGCACCCTCGCATGTGTGCGTGTGTCCCACACACATACAAAACCACACACACACCACACACACACACACACAACACCCCCACACACACCACACCACACACAACACACACACCACACAACACACTAAAATACACATCCACACACACACACACGCACACAATTTTATTAAATATAATATATATTTTATATTTATATATATATATAATATAAATATATATATATATATATTATTTATTATATATTATATATATAATATTTATATATTATATAAAATTACAACACCATGTCTCATCACCTCCTCCCTCTCCCAACATCCCTGAATGTACGTCTCCAGGTCTCATCCGGACGCCCACATACACCCCCCCCATCAACCCTCCCAATGCCCTAACGCACCTCTCCCAATCCCGACCTCGACCTCCTCCTCCTCCTCCTCCTCCTCCCCCTCTCCTCCTCCCTCCTCTCCTCCTCCTCCTCCTTCCTCCTCCTCTCCTCCCTCCCTCCTCCCCCTCCTCCTCCTCCCTCCCCTTTCCCCCTTCCCCCTTCCCCCCCTCCCCCCCCTCCTCCTCCTCCTCTTCCTCTTCCTCCTCCTCCTCCCCACCTCCCCCTCGAGCGCCATTTATCAGCGAGGGCGACTAAGAAGATGTAAAGCAGGGCGCCGTAATGCCCCCGCTCGACATGCCGCTGACACTCGAAGGGGTGGGGGTGGGGGGGAGGGGAGGAAAAATCCGTCTTCTTCAAGGAGAGGCCCATGAATCACCGCTTCGAGTAACACCCCCCCCCACCCCCACCCTCACGCCACTACACAATCTTTTCCTCCTTCCCCCTCTCCTTCCTTCCCCTTTTTCGACCTAAGGAACCAGCCCTCTACGCCGACCTTTATCCTCATCCTTCTCCTATTCCCCTACCCCCACCCCCACCCCACAAGACGTCCCCCTATCAACGTCTTTCCACACTGGGAACCTCTCGAGTCGTACTTTGCATAAATTAAGGGCACGGGAACACTTCCTCCCCCCCCCCCCAGTCTCGCCTCTCCAGTCCCCTTTTCCTTCCCGTCCCCCTTTCCCCCTACTTCCCCCCTTCCCCTCTCCCCCACCTTTTTTCCCCTTCCTCCCACCTCCCACCTCCCGCGTCCCCTCTCCCCCCCTCCCCCCTTCCATGGCTTCGAAAAATCCGTCTTTCTCGCGGCCGTTTTCGCTCTCTCCGCCGCTCGACTAATTTGAATATCCTGTCAGTTACGTGTCGAACTCATAAATAAATTTCCCAAAAAAGAAAAAGGGAAAATCTATGGGCTGAAGAAAAATTATATGGCGAGGCGGCACACGCTCATATTCAGAAAGAATAAAAATAAGAAATCGGATATATATATCCTTATTACTCTGTTCATTTTTCATAGCTCTTCATTATTTTTCTCTCTCTCTCAAATTAAAGCTGTCATTTTTTCGAACATTAACTACAATTTCAGAACAAAAAAAAAAAAATCAAACGAAAAATAAAAACCAAACTCCTCTCCCTCTCCCCCTACCCCCCCTACCCCCACGCCCATCCCCACTAATCCTCAAAACACGCCGGGCAAACAGCGCAAAATAAAAATAAAGAAAAAAAATAAAATAAAAATAACAAAAAAATATATACGAAAAAAGAGTGACGGGAGGAAAATGCAGTAATTGACAGACATTTCAACCTCTCTCATCCCACAAATCCTGGACCTAATCACTCTCCCTCTCCCCCTTCCCCTTCCTTTACCCTCTTCCCCTCCCCTCCCCAAAACCTGCTACTCTTTACCTCTCTCCCCTCCCCCCTTCCCCTCCCTTTACCCTCTTCCCCTCCCCTCCCCAAATCCTGCTACTCTTTACCTCTCTCCCCTCCCCCTTCCCTCCTTACCGCTCGATCCCCTTCCCACAAATCTAAGAATACGAATCTTCGGCTCGCAAAATTAATCGGCGAGCGGCCACCACGCTCTATTCAGAAAGAATAAAATCAGAAACGGCATACATACTTATACTCTTCCTCTCTTTCAAGCTTCCGTACTTTTCCTCTCCTCAAAAATGCTGTACATTTTGAACATTACTTTCTATTACCCCCAATTTCAGAACAAATAACAAAAATAAACGATACCACTTCCTCTCCCCCTCCCCTACCCCCCTATCTTTTCTCCCCACGCCATTCCGCTGACACGTAACTTCCTCAGGGGGAAGGGGGGGAAGGGTGGGGACGCGGGGGGGGGCAAACAGCGCAAGTACAGTAAAGGAAAGAGAGGAAAGGAGAGGAAAGAGGGTAGGAGGAAGGGAGAAAGGAAGAGAAGAGAGGAGAGGAGAGGAGATACGGAGGGAAGAGAGGAGAGGAGAGGACGGAGAGGAAAGAGGAGGGAAGGAGCAGGGAGGAGAGTCAACGACGAGAGTCACGAGGAGAGGACCGAGGAGAGGAGAGGAAGAGCGTAGCGTTGAGACTGAGACGTCTCCGGAGAGGAGACTGAGGGAGAGCCAGCCCCTTGCAGCCAGAGGTCCAAAGGAGCCGCGATACGAGGACACCCTTCCCGGACCGTTAGGTCGATGAGCGCCAGGAGAGGTAGAGGAGATTTACTTCGTGGAGCCAGGCAGACGCAGTAGGAACGAGTATACAAATCCGGAGAGGAGAGGCTAGGAGCGCATTAAAGACCGTAGTCAAAAAAACCCCCCTCGGAACGTATTCACAGGAGAGGAGGGAGTGGGGGAAGGAGTGGGGGAAGGAGGGAGAGGGAGGAGAGTGCATGTATGAGAGGAAGTAAGTAAGAGAGTGAAGAGGAGAGGAGAGGAGAGGAGAGGAAAGGAGAGGAAAGGAGAGGAAAGGAGAGGAGAGGAGAGGAGAGAGAGGAGAGGTAGAGGAGAGGTAGAGGAGAGGAGAGGGAATGATAAAAAAGTGAGAAAGAATAGAGGGAGAAAAAAGGAAAAAGGGATTGGGGGAGAAAAAAGGGAGAAGTGATATGTAGAGGGGAAAAAAATGGGAAAAAAAGAAAAGAAAAGGAGAAGAGAAAAATGAAAAAGGAGAAAGAGGAGGAGAAGAGGAATTAATTACATTTCCGCATTTTACTCTTTCGATTCCACTTTCTCTTGTGTTAATTAATCGCACTTGAAATCTGAAATATATCGGCTTAATTCTCAGGGAACAGAGGGCGAGGAGGAAGGATGTGGAGAAGAGGAGAAGAGGGGAAGAGAGGGAGAGGAAGAGGCGTGAGAGTGAGAGTGAGAGTGAGAGTGAGAATGGGAGTGGGAGAGGGAGGGTGGAATGGGGGCAGAAGATAGAAGGAGAGGGATATGAGAAAAGAGAGGGAGAGAGGGAGAGGGAGGGAGGGAGGGAGGGGAGGAGAGAGAGAGAGAGAGAGAGAGGGAGAGAGAGAGAGAGAGAGAGAGAGAGAGAGGAGGAGACGAGAGAGAGGAGGAGAGAGAGAGAGA
>NC_051423.1:2808497-2855997 GCF_015228065.2 Penaeus monodon | reverse complement strand
CCGTCCGCGCTGACGAACACACTCCCTCTCACACTCGACACCCGGCGTCCCCGCATGGAATGACCGGCAGGGGGTGAGGGTGGGGGAGAGGGGGAGGGGGCACGACAGCCACGGCCTGGAAGGAAGTCCCGCGACCCGCCGAGTGCCGCTGCCGAGCGCTCCCCTCCCCTCCCCTCCCCTAAATCCTAGCCTAGCCTATCCTTTCCTTTCCCTTCCTCTCTCCTTCCCCTCCCCTTCTTCCCCTAACCCTCCCCTCCCCTTCTCCCCTTCCCCCTAATCCTCCCCTCCCCTTTTTCCCTTCCTTCTCCCCTCCCCCTCCCCCTCCCTCCCCCTAATCCTCCCAGCATCCGGGACACGACGCCATCTCCCCTTTCCTCCGACGCCGAATGAGACCCCGAAGCACCGCCACGAAACGGGCGGCGGAGGCAGCCCCGCCGCCGGCCGCCGCCTCGCGATTCCATCAGCCGCCCTCGTCAATCCCGGGACAGAATGGCCCTTGGCACGCCGGGCAGGGGGGGGGGGGAGCAGCTTGACGCGGCCAAGGCAAAGAGCTGGACCGAAGGGGGGAGGGGGATGGCTAAAGGAGGATGGGAGGGGGAGGGCGGGGGTAAGGATACATCGGAGGAGGAGGAGGAGGAGGAGGAGGAGGAGGAGGAGGAGGAGGAGGAGGAGGAGGAGGAGGAGGGGGCGAGGGTAGGGGGCACGTCGAAGGAGGAGGGAGGGGTTGGCGAAGAAGACATAGGCTGCCTGGTTTTGCCACGGCGCCCAAAGGGGGACAAAAAAACGCCTCTTAACATGTGAATGGCTGTCATAACGTCGGCCATTCCTGAGGAGGGGCCGAGACACGCCTCCCCCCCCCACCCCACACACGCTACGACGCTCTTCCTGCTTGCTCTTCCTGCTTGTCCTTCCTGCTTGCAGCTCTCGCTTTGCCAACCCTGCTTGCCGATGCTGTTGCTGTCACTGCCGCCGCCTCCTCCTTCCTGCGGCGCCGCCAGACAGCCACGCGCCGGCCACCGGAATCCGCCGTCAGAGGAAGCGCGAGGACACAACATGAGCTAAGCGGGTATGAGGGGCAAGTATGAGGGGCAAGTGTGAGGGGCAAGTATGAGGGGCAAGTGTGAGGGGCAAGTATGAGGGGCAAGTGTGAGGGGCAAGTATGAAGGGGCGTGTATGAGGTCCCAGGCATGTGGCAGGGAGAGGATGGGGAAAATCATGGGGAGAAGAGAGGAGAGGAGAGGAGTAGAGGAGGGGGGGGGGGAGGAAGGAGAGGACAGCACAGGAGAAAAGAGGCGAAGGGCAGTAGATAGAAGTGAGGAGAAGAGAAGTTAGGGGAGGGGAGAGGAGAGGAGGGAAGAGGAGGGGGGGGAGGAGGAGAGCGGTGCGTGGGAATCGCTAGTGGCACTGCTGCCAGAATATACAAGACAGCTGGAGAGAGACAGAGATGCCGAGATAGAATGGGCTCGTTGAGGGAGTCGTCGTCATCCTGAGATATGGTAGTCTGGCCCGAACTGAGGGGATGTTCCAATATGCAGGAGGGAGGGAGGGAGGGAGGGAGGGAGGAGGAGGGAGGGAGGAGGAGGAGGGAGGGGAGGAGGGACGGAGGGAGGGGAGGAGGGACGGAGGGAGGGGAGGAGGGACGGAGGGAGGGAGGGAGGGAGGGAGAAGGGAGGGGAGGGGAGGAAGAGAGGAAGCATGGGAGAGGATGGGAGGAAAGGGAGTGAGTGTGAGAGGAAGAAAAAGATAGATAAGAGAAAAAAATCAAACCCCTTCATGGAAAAAAAAACTTCGCACACAGCCTACGATTCATCCCTCCTTCCTTCCCTCCGTCCCTCCCTGCCCCCTCCCTCCCTCCCCCTCCTCTCTTCATGGCGCGCCTGCCAAAATCTCCGCGAAACCGTCTCTCTGCAATTTGCACACGACCACACTTTGCACACCAATCCACCATTTTCTCCCGCTCTCAGCTAAACAATTTGCAAGCCCGGACGCCGGCGCTTGCATGCATGAAAACAGAACTCGACAACTAGTGTCACATTTTCCGCGGCCAAAAAAGGGGCCATATATTTCGGCGCGTGAATCGTGTGCACTTCCCTTATCTTGCTTATTGAAGGTGGTTTTATTCGTCGGCCTTATATATGTATATGTGTGTGTGTGGTGTGTGTGTGTATATATATATATATATATATATATTATATATATAAAATATATATATATATATATATATAGATATATTTTTTTTTTTTTTTTTTTTTTTTTTTTTTTTTTTCCCCTCATCCTCTTCCTTTTCTTGCATCATTTGCCCATTCCCTCTTTCTCCATAATTCCTACCTCTCTCCCTCTCGCCCTTCACCTACCGGTACTTTCTCTCACTCCCTCTTCCTCTCTCGCTATTATCCTCATCCGTCATTCCTATCTTTGCATCTCCGCTCTCCATCTCTACCATTCCTCTTTTCCCCCATCTTTCTCCACCATTCCTCCCCTCCTCCCCACTTTCTCCCCCCCTTCCCAATCCCCCCTCCTCCCCATCGGCGACAGAATCCATTCAACACGTGCAAGGAAGGGGAAGGGGGGGAGGGGGGAGGGTTGAAGGGGGGAGGGGGAAGGGAGAATTAAAACTACCCCGGACGAAGCGATAGGCTACACCCCCCTCGCCCCCTCGCCCCCTCCCCCCGCCACCACCACCATCGCATCGCAAGAGGGGGGGGGGGGTCAGAAGGACCACTCGCGCGGAAAAGTTTAAATATTCATGATTTCAGTTTTACGGAGTCCATGGTGGCTGGCCCTCCCTCCACCCCCCCATGCTCCCCCTCTTTTTATCACTTCTTCCTCCTTCACTCTTCCCCCCTTTCTTTCACTCTTCTCCCTCTTCCTCCTCTCCCTCCACTGTTTCCTTCCTCTTCCTTCATCGCTTATCCCTCCTCGTTCTCGTTCATTTCCTTGTCTCTTCCTCTGTTCCTTATTTCTTTTCCTTCCCTTCCTTCTCCCCTCGTTTCTAAGTGTTTCGTTGTCTCTAAAAAAGAAAAAAAAAAGAAAAGAAACAATAGCCGCCTGCAATTAACACGTCCAAGTTCCACCCATCCGCCCACGCAGATGCCGCCCCGCCCGCGCAAGCTACTTTCCTGCGGCACTAAGGCATGCCCACTGTGCTATGGGAAGGGAAGAAGAGGAGAGGAGAGTTCCTCTTCCTCTCCCTTTCCCCATCCTCCTCCCTCCCCCTTTTCCTTTCCCTCTCCTCCCCTTCCCCTCTCCCCACTTTCCCTCTCTCTCCCATTCCCCTCCCTCTCCCTCTCCCTCTCCCATTCCCCTCTTCCTCCCCCTCTCCCCTTCCCCTCTCCCTCCCCCTCCCCCTCTCCCACTCAACATATTCCCCCTAAATAAAGCGTCTCAACCAAAGCCACCGAAGCCCAAGCACCAAATGCCTGCTTATCCTCGAGGTCTTGTTCCAGACTCAACCTCGGCCCAAGGTCGTCGTCGCTCCCTTTCGTCTGCCGGCCTCCTACTTTCCGGAAGTCTTACCTGCAATTAGAAGAAATGGAAATTAATAATAAAAAAAATAGATATGCAAAGGTAAATAATAAACATATAGAAAATAACATACAATGATATATATATATATATATATATATATATATATATATATATATATATATATATATATATATATATATATATTTTTTTTTTTTTTTTTTTTTTTTTTTTTTTTTACCAACATAAAAAATATATACAACACATAATCAATGAAAATGTGTTTAAAAAATACAAAAGTACAAAGAAATTTAAAAAATCAACAGAAAAAAATATATAACACAATCGAGCCATGAAAACGGATTTTAAAAAATGTACGAAATTCATAAATCAACAACAAAAAAAATAATAATAACAATCAAGCACAAAGAAATTTTAAAAATCAACCCAAAGAAAAAAATATCTATCTATCTATCTATCTATCTATCTATCTATCTATCGATATAAAACACAAGCAATGAAGAGAGGGCGAGCGGGGCCATTACAACAGGACGGATCAGGCGAGCACACACCCGGGCACCGACGTCGAAGGATATATTAAGCCGGAAAAACGGTTTGTTGTCCCGAACAATATTGACTCGCGGACGACCTCTATTACCTGACACCTAGGGAAGGAGACCCCCTTACGACGCGCATGTAAACAAACGCAAACACAAACATAAGCACGCACGGACGCACACACACACACACACACAAGCGAGCGCACGGACGCACACACAATCGAACGCACACACACGGACGGACAGACGCACACTGACGAACACACACAAACGGACGCACATACACTGACGCACACACAAACGGAGGGGCGCACACACACACAGTATCAACCGAAAACGAGTCTATATAATGTATGTAAATGCGATAAAACTCCAAACGCAACAATATATCCAGCACTGCAACAGCGGAATATTTACATAATGGACAACATTTATATCTATTTATCCCCCCCTCTCCCTCTCCCTCTCCCTCTCCCTCCCCCCACGCACGCCCACGCCCTACCTCTCGGCTCAGCTACACCAAGTTTACCCCCTACGCCCGCGATCCTTATTCTGCTCCCTTATTGCCCCCGCCCCCCCATCGACGCCGCCCGTGACTCGCATGCACGCCCACCTCTCGATAAGCAGAATGGAGAAAGGAGAGGAGAAAGGTGAGGGAAAGGAAGGAGAAAAGACAGGGAGAGAAGAAAGGTAGAGGGAGAGGGGAAAAGGGAGGGAAAGAGGGAGGGAGGAAAAGGGGGAGGGGAGGGAGAGAGAAAGAAAAAGAGAAAGAGAGCGAGGGAGAGAGAGAGAGATCCCTCCATGTAACCCGCCATTTTTCTCGGCTAACATTAAAACATTCAATAAATTATTATTTATTTTTTACTTCGAGAACATAAGCATGCACACCTCTACCTAACGCCCTATTTCATGTGGGCGCCTGTGTACACACCCTCCGCCGCCCACAGCGTGCGTCATGCGTATCACCTCTCGCGCATTAAACCCTTTTCCCCCCCCCCCCCCCCTTTTTTTTTCCCCCCCCCCTTTTTTTCTTCTTTTTTACCTTTTTAACCCCCCTTAAAAAAAATTTTTCCCCCCCCCCCCCCCCCCCCCCCAAAAACCCCCCCCCCCCCCCCCCCCTTTTTTCCCCCCCCCCCCCCCCCTTTCCCCCCCCCCCCCCTCCCCCCCCCCCCAAAAACCCCCCCCACCCCCCCCCACCTCCCCCCCCCCCCCCCCCTCCCCCCCCCCCCCCCCAACCCCCCCCCCCCCCTTTTCCCCCCCCCCCCTTCCTTTTTCCCCTCCCCCCCCCCCCACCCCCCCCCTCCCCCTCTCCCCCCCCCCCCCCCAAAAAAAAAAAAAAAAATTTTTAAAAAAAAAAAAAAAAATTTTTTTTTTTTAAAAAAAAAAGGGGGGGGGGGGTTTAAAAAAAAAAGGGGGGCCCCCCCCCCCCCCCCCTTTTTTTCCCCCCCCCCAAAAAACCCCCCCCCCCCCAAAAAATTTTTTTTCCCCCCCCAATTTTCCCCCCCCCCCCCCCCCCCCCCCCCCTTTTCCCCCCCCCCCCCCCCCCCCCCCCCTTTTTTTTGGGGGGCCCCCCCCCCCCCCCCCCCAAAAATTTTCCCCCCTTTTAAAAACCCCCCCCTTTTTTCCCCCCCCCCCCCTTTTTTTCCCCCCCCCCCCCCCCCCCCTTTTTTTTCCCCCCCCCCCCTTTTTTTTTTTTTTCCCCCCCCCCCCCCCCCCCCCCCCCCCCCTTTTTCCCCCCCCCTCCCCCTTCCCCCCCCCCCCCCCCCCCCCTTCGACCCCCCCCTTGACCCCCCCCCTCGCCCTTTTCGCCCTTTAACCCCCCAACCCCCTCCCCCCCCGCGCCCCCCTTTCCCCTTTTCAGAACCCTTTCCCAAACCGGGCCTCCCAAAGCCCTGAAAGGGCTTCCCCCAAAAGGGCCCCCACGTTTTTTTTAAAAGTTCGCGGGAAAGAACCAATTAATCCGTGATCTAACAACAATAACAATAGCAACAGAAATAACAACAACAACGACAACAACAATAACAGCAGAGAAAACACAATATCTCGTTCAGCTCCAGTTTCCCTCCTCTTCCCCCCCCCCCCTTCCCCTCTCTCTCTCTCCTCTTTCCTCCCTCTCTCTCCCTCTCCCCTTTTCCCTTTTTCTCTCCTCTTTTTCTCCTCTCCCCTCCTCTCCCATCCCTCCCCCTCCTCCCCCTCCTCCCTCTCCCTCCCTCCTCCCCTCCCCCCCCTCTCCCCCCCTCCCTCCCTCTCCCTCCCCCCTTTCCCCCCTCCTCTCCTCCCTCTCCCCCCTCCCCCCCTCTCTTTCCCTTGTCCCTTCCCCCCCCTTCCTCCCTCCCATTCCCCCTTTCATTTTTTTTTTTTTCCGCTTTTTTGGTTTTTTTTTTTTTTTTTTTCTTTCCCCCTTCCCCCCTTCCCCCCGTCCCCCTTTCCCCCCCCCCCTTCCACAAAAAGGGGGCCCGGGGGGCCCCCAAAAAAATTTTTCCTGGCCTCCTTTTTATTTTCTCCCCCTTTCCTTTTTTTTTTTTTTTTTCCTTTCCTTTTTTTTTTTTTTAAAAACCCCCCCCCCCTCCCCCCCAGTCATCCCCCCCCCTTAACTTTTTATCCTTTCCCCCCCTTCAAAAATTTACCCCCCTCCCCAATTTCCCTTTTTCCCTCCTCTCTCCCCTCCTTCCCCCGCCTGTTTCCCCCCCCGTCCCCCCCCCTTTAACATCCCCGCCCCCCAAATTTAACCCCAAACCCTTTTAACCCGCCCTTCCCCCCTTAAACCCCTCCCCCCTCCCCCCTTTTTCTCCCCCCTTTTCCTTTTCCCTTACCCCCCCCCCCAAAATCCCTCTCTTTTTTCTCCCCTTTTGTTCCTCCTCCTTTTCTCCCTCCCCTCCCCCTGTTTCCCCCCCCTCGTTGTCCCCTTCCTTTCCCCCCCCCCCTCTCTCGTCTCTCTCTCTCTCTCTCTTCTCCCCCTTCTCTCTCCCCTCTCCTTCCCCCCCCTTTTTTTCCCCCCCCCCCCCCCCCCTTTCCCTCCCTCTTCCCCCTTTTTTTTCCCCTTTTTTCCCCTTTTCCCCTCCCCCTTTCCCCAAAAAAAGCCCAAACTACCTCCCGCCCTCCCAAACAAAAGGGTCCATCAAAGGTTTGGCCTGCTCGAAGGTAGAGAGAGGAGGGAGTGAGGAGGCGAAGGGTGGCAAGGGGAAAGGGGAGAGGGAAAGGGGGGGGAGGGGAAGGGGAAAGGGGGGGGGGGGGAGAGGAGGGGAAAAGGGGGGGGGGGGGGCGAAAGGGGGAAACTTAAAAGGGCCCTGATGTTTTAGAAGTAAAGGTTTTATTACCGAGGATTAGTTGGGCTTTCAGGGGGGGGATTAAGCCTGGAATTTTTAATTTTTGGGTCAAGAGAGGATCTTTGGTGTGGATATAGGCGGGGGATTAATACTCCCCCGCTCCCCCCCCCCTCCCCCAAATACTCTAGGAAGTCTAGAAAGGAAGGAAGGAAGAAAGGAAGGAGAAGAGGAGGAAGAGGTAGAAAATGAGGAAAAATAACATTCATACGATCCAGGAAGGGAAATAGGAAGAGAGAAAAATGAGGAAAAAACGAAATTTTGGGGGAAAAGGGGAAAAAAAAAAAAGGGAAAAAAACGGCAAAAAAAGGAAAAAAAAAAAGGGAAAAAAAAGAGCGAAAATTGGGGAAAAAGGGGGAAAAAGGAAAAAAGGAAATGGGGAAAAAGAGGGAAAAGGGAGGAAAAAGGGGGGAAGGGGGCTGGGGTCACACAACACAAATGTTAATTATTTCCCTTTTAAGGGCGCAAAAAAGGGTCGATGTTTGCATTTTTATTGTTATTCTTCCCTGCCCCATGGGAAATATTCCCCAAAACTTAAAAAGCAAAGCACACATTAAGGAAATGAAGGAAACACACACAAGCGCAGGCAAACAGGTGCGCGCACACAAAACATCCTCCCACAAACACACGCCTTCGGGAAATGAAGAAAAAAATACAAACAATTCCCATCTCTCTCTCTCACAGACACACTCAAACACACAGAGACGCACGCACACATACGCACACATATACATACATACATACATACATACACACACACATTCAATAAACAAACAAACACAAACAAAACCCCAAAAAAAAAAAAAACAAAGCCCCAAACACACAAACCCAAAAACCACCCCCCCCAAATTCCTCCACACGAGAATCTCTCGAGTGGCGCGCCTCTCGAGCTCGACAAACAGAGTTACAAAACCATGTTCTCAAAACAATGAGAGCGGAATAAAAGTGAGATGAAAAGTAAATTAGACAAAAACGACGTCCGAGCAGATCCCCTCAAAAACCCTGGGGGGGAGGGAGGGGGGAGGAAGGGAGGGAAAGGGAGGGGGAGAGGGAGGGAGGGGAGGGAGGGAGGGAGGGGGGGGAGGGAGGGAGGGTAGGGAGGGAGGGAGGGAGGGAGGGGGAGGGGAGGGGGAGGAGGAGAGAGAGAGGAGGAGGAGAGAGAGAGAGGGGAGAGAGAGAGGAGAGAGAGAGAAAAGGGGAGACAGAAAAAGACAGGGAAAGAGAAAGAGAAAGAAAAGGGGAAGGAAAGAAAAAGAGAAAGAAAAGAAAAAAAAAAGGAAAGAAAAAAGAAAAAAAAAAAAGAAAAAACAAAAAGAAAAAAGGGGGAAAGGGAAAAGAGAAAGCAAAAAAAAAACAAAAAAAAAACACACAAAAAAACAAACCCCAAAGCAAAAAAAACCTCTCCAGCAATGAGAGAAAAAAAACCCCCTCCCCCCGGCGGGCCCAGCGAAAAACACGCCCCCAGCAAACCAGCCGCCGGACAGGCGGGAGGGGAAAACAAAAATCTTGTTAAATGAGTAAATCCTTTTGCAAAAAAAAAAAAAGAAACTTTCAATCCTCTTCTTCTCTCTCTTTTTTTCCCCCTTTAACTTTTCATCCCAGATCTTTTTCCCCTTTGTTTTTCCTATCTCGCTTTATTCATGTTTCTTTCTCGTTGACCCATTCTTTGACTATTACAGTTTAACAATCTGTTCCTTCCACTCCATTCTCCTTCTCTTTTCTTCTCTCCTCTCCTCTCCTTTTCTCTTTCTTTTTTCCCTTTCATTCTTTATTTCTTTCTCTCTCTTTCTTTCTTCCTATCAATCTATCTACCGATCTTCATATTTATGTGTCTATCTACGCATTTCTGTATATATTTATGCATCTATCTATTTACCATCTGTTTTTCAAATCCCCCCCCTTTTCATTATCTTTTTTCCCTTTTCTTTTCCCCCCTTTCCCTTTAAATTTCCTCCCTCCCCCCCCCCAAAACAGTTCCCGAGATTACTTTGACAACGGGAAAACAAACAAATTTTTCCCTCACCCCCTTATTCCTCCTCTCCCCCTCCTCCTCCCTTCCTCCTCCTCCCCTCCTCCCCCCTTTCCTCTCCTCCCTTCCTCCCCTCCTCCCCCTCCCCCCCACCCCCCCTTCCCCTTTAGCCCCTTTTCCCCTCCCCCTCCCCCCCCCCAGCGGGGGACGACCCTTGATATACATTGGGTTTGACGCAATGATCACTTTGACCCGGGCCCTCGTTTGAAATCCATGTTCGTAGGGGGGGGGAAACAGTAACGATGGGGGGAGGGGAGGGGAAAAGGGGAGGGGAGGGGAAAGGGGGGGAGGGGATAGGGGAGGGGGAAGGGAAGGGGAATGGGAGAGGAGAAGGAGGATGGGGGAGGGGAAGGGGGGAGGAGAGGAGAGGGTAAAAGCGGAGGGAGGAAACTAGAGGTTGGAGGGGAAGGGGAGAAGGGGGGAGGGGGGGGAGGGAAAAAGGGAAAAAAGGGGGGAAGAGAGGGATATGGAGGGGAAAGGGAAAACCGGGCCCGGGGTTCGGGGAAAGGGGGTTTGGGAAAATCGAGGTAAATAAGAAATTGTTTTTTTTAAATGAGAAACAGTTTTGGGGATCTGTGGGGGTTCTATGAACGGGTTTCTCCTTTTTTCTCATACACTCCCTCTCTCTCCTTCCATTTTTTGCTCCTTTATTAAATCCTTCTATCCCTTCCACATTGTCCTTCCTCTCCCTCCCCCCCACCCTCCTACCTCTCCCTCCTCCCCTCTCCCCTCTTCCTCCCTTCCTCCCTCTTCTCCCCGCCCTCCTACCTCTCCCTCCCTCTCCCTTTTTCCTCCCTCTCCCTCTTCTTCCCCTCTTCCTCCCCTACTCTCTAAGAGTTTGAAACAAGAGACTCAAAGAACATGAAGAGACTTGCAAGGATTAATCAGGTTGAGAGGTGGGGGAGGGGGAGGGGGGGGGGGGGGGGGGGGGAAAAAAAAAAAACAAAAAAATGGGGAGGGGGGGAAAAAAAAGGGGGGGGGGGGGGAGGAAGGAGGAGGGAGGAGGAGGGAGGGGGAGGAGGGGGGGAGGAGGGGGAAAAAAAAGGGGGGGGGGGGGGGAAAGGAGGAGGAGGGAGGGGAGGAGAGGGGGAGGAGGAGGAGGAGGGAAGGGGGAAGGGGGGAAAAAAGGGGGAAAAGGGGGAAAGGGGGAGGGGGGGGAGGGGAAAAAAGGGGGGGGGGGGAGGAGAGGGGAGGGAAAAAAAAGGGGAGGAGGAAAAAAGGGGAAAGGGGGTAAAAAGAAAAAAGAAAAAAAAGGGAAAGGGGGAGGGGAGGGGGGGGGGGAAACCCCGGGGGGATTAAAAAGGGGAAGGGGGAAGGGGGGGGGAAAAGAAAAAAAAAAAAGGGGAGGGGGGGGGGGGAAAAAGATTACTTTGGACCGATTTTAGGCCTTTGGGTTCCCATGGGGACGTTGATAATGAAAACGAAGGGAGGAATAAAAAATTTTGATTAAGAGGGGATGAGAAAAAAGGAAAACGATGATGATGACGATAAATAAACAAACGAGGGATGAGGGATGACGATGGGGGTGAGATGAGATGATGATGATAAGTTTTGTTTGTTTTGAGTTTTGAGATTTTTGGGTGAGAATGATGAGAGGGTGATGAGATGAGATGATGGGGAGTTGATGATGAGTTTGGGTTTTGGGGGTGAGGATGAATGATGATTTGTTTTTGGAGTTTTTTGGGGGTTTGTGACGAGATTGTTTGTTGGATGATGATTTTGATGTTTGTATTTTGATAAAATTGATGGGGATGAGTTTGATAAAAAAATTTGATGATTTGATTTGAGGATTTGATGAGGACATGAGAAAAAAGTTTTAACGATGATGGGGTTTGACGAGGGGCCCATTTTTTTTAAAGGGAACGATGATGAGGACGATGAGGTTTGAGGGGGGGTGTATGATAAATGATGAGGTTGTTTGATGGGGACGTTTGACGGATGGGGGATGTGAGGGTTTATGATGATGATGATGTTTGATGTGTTTGAGGTTTTGACGATGATGATACGTTTGACGATGACGATGACGATGGTGATGATGATGATGATGGTGATGATGATGATGATGGTGATGATGAAAATGAATCCACATAACAACAACGGAAAGTCAACATTTCCCGGCCGGTCATCGCAGACATCTCGCAATCCCCCTAAAACTCAGTGGACAAACGAGGGAAACTTCAAGGAGACGGAGGGGGAGGAGGAGGGGGGGGGAGGGGGGGGGGGGGAGGGGGGGAGGAGGAGGGGGAGGAGGAGGAGGAGGAGGGGGAGGAGGAGGAGGAGGAGGGGGGGAAAGGAGGAGGAGGAAGGGGGGGGGGGGAGGGAGGAGAGAAACAAGGCGAGGTGAGAATGAAAAGGGAAAGGAAAAAGGAAGGATGAAAGGGGGGGGAAGGGAGGGGCAAAAGAAGGAGACGAGGCAAAAAGGGGCGGGCAAAGACCCCGTAGCAAAACGGGAAAACTAAAACCCAAAAAAAAGGGGGGAAAACCGGGAAAAACTTAATAAAAAAAAACGTTTCTTTTAAAAATCTCCTTAAAAAAAACACACAAAAAAAAAAAAATAAAACCAAAACACAAAAAATAAAAAAAAAAAAAAAAAAAAAAAAAACACAGACAACCAATAGGAACAATTAAAAAAAAAAGAAATCACATGGAAGAATTTAAAAAACCGGCGGGGGCCCCCCCCAAAATCAAAAAATTTCCCAAAAAGGGAAAAACCCCACACAATCCTCGGTTTTTTTTGGGGGATGGGGGGGTTGGGGGGGTTGGGGGGGGGGAGTGGTGGGTTAGGGGGGAGAGGGGGTTAGGGGGGAGAAGGGGGTAGGCTGGAGCGAGGGAGGTTGAGTGGTAGGTTGGGGGGCGGGGTTAGTGTGGTAGGTTGGGGATGGGGTGAGTGGTAGGTTGGGGGGGAGCAAAGGAAGAAAATTTCTGATACGACTAGAAAAAAAAAAGTGTATTGAAATGAAATGAAATGGAATAAGACCGCGCACAAAATGATATCAATAAAAAAACGGCTTAAAAAATATATATTAAGGTTCGGGTTGATGACAAATGCAATTACTTTCGGTTTACGTCGTCATCAACCATCAATTTTGGATTTCGTGGCTCAAAAATATCCAGAGAGAAAAAGGGAAAATCCTATTGAGGGAAAAATGATGAGGAAGGGAGGGAGGGAGGGAGGGAGGGAGGGAGGGAGGGAGGGGGGGGAGGGAAAGGGAGGGAGGGAGGGAGGGAGGGAGGGAGGGAGGGAGGGAGGGAGGGAGAGGGCAAAAGGAAAAAGGGGAAAGAGAGAAAGGGGAGCGAGAAAGAGAAAGAGAGAAAGGGGGAGGGGGAAGAGAGAGATGGGGGAGAGAGAGAGGAGAGTGAGAAGAGAGAGGGGGAGAGAGAGAAGAGCGGAAGAGCGACGGAAACGAGAGTAAGAGAAAAGAGAGCGAGGAGGGGGAAAAAGAACGAGAGTGAGAGAACGAGAGCGAGAGCGAGAGACCGAGAGCGAGAGAAGAGAACGAGATTAAATATAAAGAAAGAGAGAAAAGGAGAGAGAGTAGAGGAGAGGAGAGGAGAGGAGAGGAATATGCCTTTCATATATTCCTTTGTCAAGTTTCCGGGAATAATTTTTGTTCACATATATAAATATCCGTGTGTGAATATAGATTCAACATCCGTTCATTCCCACAAAGCGAGTGCGTGAATAAGGTATACGTGTGGGTGTGCGTGTGTGTGTGTGTGTGTGTGGGGTGGTTTTTGTGTGTGTGTGTGTTTTGTTTTGTGTGTTTTTGGGGGGTGGGCTGTGTGGGTTTGTGTGTGGGGGTGTGTGTGTGGGGGTGTGTGTGCGCGCGCGCGTGGGGCGTGTTGGGTTTTGCGGGGTTTTTTTGTTCCCTTCCCGTTTTTTTGTACGTTTGTTTATTTGTGTTTTTTCAAGTGCTGGGGTTACGGGGGCAAACAAAAAATTCCCTTCCCCCAAAAAACAGGGGCGTGTACCCCCCCCCCAAAAAAAAGGGGGGGGGGGGCAGGGCACAGGTTTCGCGGGTGACGGACGACGCAGCTGCCCCGAACTCACGCCCCCGGCAGGAGACCTGAGCAACCGCCTCCGCCCGCAGTTCACTAGGATCCCACCTTATTTAATTCTCCCGCAAAACCATTCTTCCCGAGAGCTTTATGGAGGCGGATGCTGAGGGTGGGGAGGTAAGGGGGGGAGGGGGAGGGAAGGGGGGGAAGGGGAGGGAAGGGGGGGAAGAGGAGGAAAGGAGGTGGGGGAGAGGAGGGATGGGGGTGAGGAGATGAGGGAAGGAGGAAGAGAGAATGGGAGAAAAAGAAAAACAGAAAAATGAAAGAGAGAGAGAGAGAGAGAGAGCGAAGAGAGAGGGAAGAGAAGAGAGAGACTGGAGAGAAAGGGTGAAGAGAGAAAAGAGAGAGAGGAGAGAGGGGAGAGCGGGGGGGAAGAAGGAAAAGGGAAAAGCATGAGAAAGAGAGAGAAAGAAAAAGAAAGAGGGAAAGGGGAGAGAAAAAAACAATGGGGCCCTTTTTCAAGGGACGACTCCGCCCTCTTTCGGCCAAACAGGGCGCCCCCCCAATCCTCACCCACACCTTACCCCCCTTTCCCCCCTTTCCCCCCCTTTCCCCCTTTTCCCCCCCCACCCCCTTCCCTTTTTCCCCCCCCCTCCCTTTTTCCCCACCTCCCCTTCCTCATCCCATTAGCTCCCCCCCTCTCCTCTTCCATACCATTCCCCACCCCCCTCTCTCATGCCCCTAAGCTCCTCTCATCTCCTCCCCCCCTCTTTCCCCGCATTCACTCCCCCGCCCTCCCCAAACCCCCTTTCCCAGTCCCAAAACTCCCTTTCCCTCTCCCCCTCCCTTTTCCCCCCCCCTCCCCTTCCCTCCCCGTCCCCCCCCCTCCCCCCGCCCTAACAACCCCCTCCGAAATGATAAGGGGCGCAAAGGGGGTTTTTGGGTCCGCGTTTTAAAAGGGGGCCAGGGCGGAAAAGTCTTGTGGGCGCTGCAAGTACCTGGGACATTTCCCCTTGAATGCGTCGTGTCCCCAAAAAGCTGCTCCAGTCCTCTGCGCCCCCAAAAACCCCCCCTTCCCTCCTCACCCCACCTCCTAAAAACCCTCCCCGTTTTCCCCCCTCCCCCAAAGCCGGGTCCTGCCCTTTGTAAATCCCATTCCCCTCCATTTCCTCCCTCCCCCCCTCTTTATCCCCTTACCCCAACTTCCCCATTTCCCTTGCACATTCCCCTCCCAATGCCAAGCTTCGACTCTCGCGTTCGAAACACGTGTCCGATACACGTACACAGTGGGGCAAGTGTTCCGGATCAAAGAGTCGAAAAACCTGCAGTTCACTCATTAGCAAAGCTGGGTAGGAGGGGTGCAGGGGAGGGGGGTGGGGAGGAGAAAGGATGGAAGGAGGGGGGGGTTGCATCTCACCCCTCCCCCCCTGACCGGCACATCTTCCTCCTGACGACTTCCATCCCCTCATCTCCTTCGAGTTCAACCGTCCATCTCCTTTGCTTTCGCTCGGCCCTCACCTTGCATTCCCCCTTCCCCTATGCTCCCCATTGAAAGCCCACGCCCCTGAAGCACCCCCCAGCCCAAAAGGCCTTTTTAACAGAAACCCCATACACACACCACTCGCTCCCTTTCCCTTCCCCCCTTTCCCCTTTACCTTTGTGCATGTGCCCCCTGGGTTTTTTCTTATTTTCCGCCTTCCCCCCCTCCTTCTTTTTTCTCTCCCCCATTCTCCCCCCTTTTTCTTTTTTCTTCCCCTCCCCTTCCCCCCCTACATTACCCCCACCCCCAAACCCCCACTTCCTAAAATCTTTCCTTTTACCCCTTTTCTTTACTTACCTCTTAAACCCCAAAAACCACCAACCCCCACCACAAAAACCACCACCACCACCTCCACCTCCACCCCCCCCCAATTTTCCTCCCCCACCAAAATCCTCCCCCCTCCACCACCACCTCCTCCCTCCACCACCACCTCCTCCCTCCACCACCTCCTCCTCCCTCCACCACCACCTCCTCCTCGAAGGCGCTGACCACGGGGGCCCAATTATAAGCTCGTCACGGGGGCGCTCCTGCTCCTGGCGGACCCTCCGAAATTTCGTCCCGGCGCCGGATTCGGAAATTGTTCGCCCGGGAGCTAATTGGGTCTGGTGGTCATTTTTTCAGAGGGGAAGAGGAAGGGGGGGGGGGAGGGGGAAGGCCTAGGGAGGGAGTAAGGGGGTATAGGGAGGGGGAAGGAGGGCGGGCATAAGGGGAGGATATTGGGGGTGGGTGGGTAGGCACGTGGGCCAAGTTGGGGAGGGGCGGGAAGGGGGCGGGCCGGAGAGAATGGCGGAGACATCTTCTTTTCTCCTCATTTTTATCTTCATCTTCTGCTCCCCTCCCCCCCTCCCCTTCGCCCTTTTGGTCGCCCTCTTGCGACTTCTTGCGCGTCGCTGAGCGGACCTCATTCCCGAAGGTAAATCTCTTTTCAATTGGACGGACGGTCGAACAGACAATAAAAACGAAGACAAAGGGCTTGGCAGATAACGTGAATCCGTCATGAAAAAATAGTAATAAAAGACGATAAATAACTAAAAAGAAAGGGAAAAAATTACGTACAGAAGCTAAAACAAATACAAATAGAAACAAGAAAAGGTAAAAAGATACACATACACTCGCTAAAACAAACACAGAACGATGGAACGAGAGAAGGGAGAAGGACAGAGTCCGAGGCACCTGCAGACTCCGGCGAAATACCTCCGAGGTGCGTGGGAGATAAACACGTCCGAACGCGTAATCAAATATGTATGGGAATTCACCTCCTCGTCGCTCTCCCTCTCTTACTCCAGCCTCTCTTTCGCTCTCTCTCCTTCGTCTCTCTCCGTTTGTTTCCTCCACGTTTTACCTCTTCTTTTTCGTTTTCCTTCAGCTCCTCCTTTCTCCTTCTTTCCCTTACCCTCTCCCTCTCCTTTTCCCCCTTCCCCTCCCTCCTCACCCTTTCCCATTCCCCTCTCCTTTCCCTCTATCCCTCGCCCCTTCCCCATCTCCCTTCCCCATCTCCCTATCCCTCTCCCTTTCCCACCCTCCCTCCCTCCCTCCCTTCTTTCCCCCTCTACCTCTCCCTCCCTCTCCCTACAAAGGGCCGCCGGGGGCAGGGCGTCGTCCGGCCGCCCGTCAGAACAGCCGAAAAATTCCCCTCCCCCACCCCAACCCCCCTTCACAAAGCTTCTTTTCAGCCCCGCCTCTGGCCCCCGCGAAGGTAAACAACCCCCACCCCCACCCCCACCCTCTCTGCGTCCCCTCGGCCCATGCACACATGTACACACAACACTAGGATGCAACAGAAATTTCAACAAGAGAAAGAAAAAGAGAGAGAGAGAGAGAGAGAGAGCGAGAGGGAGAGAAGAGAGAGAGAGGAGAGAGAGAGAGAAGAGAGAGAGAGAGAGAATGAGAGAGAGAAGGAAGAAGAGAAGAGAGAGAAGAGAGAAGAGAAGAGAGAGAGCGAGAGAGAGGAGAAGAGAGCGAGAAGACCTGGAGAGGAGATGAAGATGAGAGAGAGAGATAGAAAGAGATAGAGACTTAGCTAAAAAAAAAAAGAAGAGAATAACAATAAACAGATAAACACAGCGACGGAGAACAAGAGGCGAGACAACCTTGAGAGAACGCCCATTACAAATAAGAAAATAGAAAAAATGTAAATAAATAATCTCTCTCTACGACACTCAAAACACACAAACGCAAAGCAGACTAACAGACACACAAACAGAAAGACAGACAGATAGACAGATAGACACACAGACAGACAAACTGACAGACAGACATTTCCAGAATGAAGACTACCCTCTCTCGGAGAAACAAAACACGGAGAAGAGGTATGCAAAGGACACACACGGGAGACCCGCGGAGAAAACATACGACGAAGAAGGGAGGAAACACACAGAGGAGACATACGACGAAGAAGGAAGAAGGAAGCACACGGAGAAAGCATGCGGCGAAGGGGGAAGAAGGAAACACCACGGAGGAGACATACGACCAAGACAAACCCCAAATGCCTTCGCTTCAAACCTAACCTTCCTCTCCCCACCTCACCCCCCCACCCTACGCTCACCACGCCCACACGCCCGCAGCACCCTCCCACCCCGAGACGCCTAGGTTTATCTTGAAGACTCGCAAATACCAGTGAAATGGGAGCACAATAGACTCAGATTGGAAATTACCCCGCGGGCCCCCTGACTGTGGCTGCAATCTTAGATGATGGAGCGACGGGGACGCCACGGCCAAGGGAGGAGGGAAGGAGGGAGGGAGAGGAGGGAGGGGAGGGAGGGAGGGAGGGAGGGAGGGAGGGAAAGGGAAGGAGGGAGAGAGGCGAGGAAAGAGAGGGAGGGGCGGAGGGAAAGGGATAGGGAGGGTGAGGGAGAGAAAGAGAGAGAAAGAAAGAAAGAGAGTGCAAGAGAAAGATACAGAGAGAGAGAGACAGAAAGTGACAAAGACAGAAAGACAGAAAGTGACAAAGACAGAAAGAAAGACAGAAAGAAAGACAGAAAGAAAGAAAGAAAAGAATCGAAGAGAGAGAAACCGAAAAACACACACACACAAAACTAGAAAGAGAGGCACCGCATGGCCCAGATCCGCAGCAAACGTCGGAATCCGCCCGCCTCCTTTTCCCCGCCGCCGCGCCCTTCAGACGCAAGAGTGATTCCGCCGTCGTGAGGACATCTTTCCACGCATAACTACGGGCGGCGAGCGAGGGCGTCCATTAAAGGAATTGTTCCGGTAAGCGGTTCGTTAAGATGCCTCCCCGAGCCCTATCTTCATTACAAAAGGCGTCCTGATCAGAATGAGTAATGCATCTTTCTCTCTCTCTCTCTCCTCTCTCTCTCTCTCCTCTCTCTCTCTCTTCTCTCTCTCTCTCTCTGGGGCGTATCTCTTCTTCTTTTTCCTCTTCCCCTTCATTTTGGGTCGTCTGCCTGGCGCCGCTGGTCGGGGGGGGGATTTTCTTTTTAAAATTAATTTGGGATGGGATGTATAGTTATATGGGGTGTAGGGGGTTTTCTGGGGGTGTGGTGGGGGCGGTTTGGGGGTTGGGGTGTGGTATTGGGGGGTGTGGGGGTGTGGTGGTGGTGGGGGAGGTGGTGGTGGTGGTAATGAATGATGATAAAGGGTGTGATGATGATGATGATGATGAGATGATGATGATGATGAGAGATGAGATGAAAAACAAAGACGAAGACAAACGATAGGACGACGACGACGAAGACGAAGACGACGAAAGGTCATAACTTAAGTTCATCCAACAAAAAATCCCGCTTCCTCCCATCAATTCCCAAATTCCGGAATAGCTCACCCCGGCCTGGCCGCTACAGGCAGGGACGAACCTCACTCGTTTAATTTTTCTAAAGGACTTCCCTGCTATTTCGCCATCCTTACCATGCGTCCGTTACACGCCTGAATGCAAGGGGCGCGGCGCGGGAGGGGAGCCCTGGGAACTTTTCGAAGGTGGGAAAGGGGGGGTTTGCCGGGGGGGAGGAGGAGGGAATAAGGGGGGAGGGGAGGAGGAGGGGAGGGGGGGGGGAGGGGGAGGGGAGGGGAGGGGAGGGAGGGGAGTGGAGGAGGAGGGGGGAGGGGGGAAAGGGGAGGAGGAGGAGGAAGAAGAAGAGAAGAGAGAAGGGATGGGGAAGGGGAGGGAAGAAAGAAGGGGGAAAGGAGGAAAGGGGAGAGAAAAAGATGAAGTTGTTTGAAGGGAGAGGAAAAACAAACAAAGAGGATTGGGCCCTCCATACTCAAAAGGAGGCGAAGAAAAAAAAAATAATAATAATAATCCACCAACTATTTCTACTCTTCCTCCCTCCCCACCCTCTCAACCCCCCCCCCCACCATCCCCTCGCAAGGCCTGGGAGACGATAAAAGTTGCGTGTGTCTTTGCAAGCGGTCTACGTAATTAGCAGGTTCACAATGGCCAGCGGAGGACCGAGTCTCAATGGCCGATCCAGTGCCATGACCAGAGGCGAGGGGGGGGAGGCTTGTTGACTCAGGTATTCTCGATACGATGTCCCTTCACACACACACACACACACACACACACACACACACACACACACACACACACACACACACACACACACACCCGCGCGCGCGTTCAAAACTCCCGGTTTATCATTCATCCATCCACCCACCGGCTAAACCAATTTATTATCCAAAACCCAGCCCCCGACCCACCCTATCTAGATAACCCGCCGACTCCACTTACTGATTTATCTTGTTCACCCATTATCCACCCACCCACCCACCCACTCATCCATCCCACCCGCCCACCGTGACCCGCCCACCCCTTTACCCTCATCAAAAAGAAGAAGAAGAAGAAGAAGAAGAAGAAGAAATGAGAGTGACAGTCAAGGATTTGAACAAAGAGGACACAAAGTGGCACTGGTGGCGCTGCACAATGTCTTGCAACGACGGTTTGATTTGCAAGGCTTTTCTTTCTCCCTCTCCTCGATCCTTCCTTCTTTGTCTTCCTTTCTTTCATATTTATCTTTCTCAGATACCTACCCTTTATCACCCTCTCTTCCCTCTTCATCATCATTATCATTATTATCATTATCATCATCATAATTATAATAATAACAACAATGATGATGATGTTAATGATACTACTAATAACAAGAACAACATACCCCCACCTCCACCAGCACCTCCACCACTATCACCAACAACAGCAGCAAATACAATTGCATTCTCTATCGAAAAGCCATTCATTATTCATTCTCGGGGTCCGCTTCCATCGACCGGTCACGAGGTCATAATTTAGTGCCAATGTCTTCATTTGCAGTGCCTCTTTGCGCGGACGATCTGTGACACTCTCTCCGCATCGATTGCTTTCGTTAAATTGGGGGAGGGGGGAGGAGGGGGAAGGGAGGGGGGGGGGAAAGGGGGAGGAGGGGGAAGATCGGTTAAATTCTATACGGGCCCCAACCCCCACCCACCCCACCCCCACCACCCCCAAACCCCCCACCCAAAACCCCCAACCCCCCTTCAAAAATTTTAAAAAAAAACAAAAGGAAGGAGTCAAATTGCCCGGGAAAATTTGCAGGCCCCTCCCTTCCGGAATTTTAACTTTTCCCCCCCCACCCCCCAAAAATTTTAAAAAGGAAAAAAAAAAAACCAAAAAAAAAAAAAAAAAGAAGGGGGGAAAAAAAAAAAGGGGGAAAAAAGGGAAAAAAAAAGAGGATTTAAAAGGGGGGGGGAGGAAAAATAATTTAAAAAATTTTTTCTTTACATTTAATTTTTATTTTTCTAAAAATTAAAAAAAGGGGGGGGGGAGGGGGAAAACCAAAAAAGGGGGAAAAAAAAAGCAAAAACAAAAAAAGAGAAAAAGGAAAAAGGGAAAAGAAAAAAAAGGGGGGGGGCCCGGGGGAGGAGAGGAAAGGAAAAGAAAAAAAAAGGGGGAAGAGGAAATTTTTTTTAAAAAAAAAAGGAGGAGGAGGGGAAAAGGAGGAGGAGGAGGAAAAGGGGAAAAGGAGGAGGAAAGGGGGAAAAAGGAGGGGAGGAGGAGGAGGAGGAGGGGGAGGAAAAAGGAGGGGAAAAAAGGAGGAGGAGGGAGGGGAAAAAAAGGAAGGGAGGGGAAAAAAAAAAAAGAAAGAAAGAGAGAAAAAAAAAAAAAAAATAAAAGGGAAAAGGAGGAAAGAAGGAAAGAGAAGAAGAAGGGGGAAAAAGGAAGAGAGAAAGGAAAGAAAGAGAGAGGAGGAGGAGAGAAAGAGAGAGAGGGGGAGAGAGAAGAGAGAGAAAGAAAGAGAGAAAAAAAGAGAGGAAAAAAAAGAGAAAGAGAAAGAAAGAAAGAAGAGAAAGAAAGAGAAAGAGGAAAGAGGAGAAAGAGGAGAGAAAAGAAAGGGAAAGAAAGAAAAAAAAGAGGGGAGAGAGAGAGGGGGAAAGGGAGAAGAGAGAGAGAGAGAGAGAGGAGAGAGAGAGAGAGAAAAAGAGGAGAGGGGGAAGAGAGAAAGAGAGGAGGAGAGAAAGAGAAAGAAAAGGAGAGAAAGGGGGGAAAAAGAAAAAAGGAAAGAAAAGAGGGGAGAAAAGGGGGAAAGGGGAAGAGAGGGAAGAAAAGAAAGAGAGGGGGGGGGAAAGAGAGGGAGAGAAGGAAAAAGGGGGAAAAAAAAGAAGAGAGAGGGGAAAGGGGAAAAAAGAGGGAAAAAAAAAAGAGAGAAAGAGAGAGGAAAAAGAGGAAGAGAGAAGAAGAGAAAGAAAGGGAAAGAAAGAGAAGAGAAGAGAGAAAGAAAAGAGAAGAAAGAGAGAGAAAGAGAAGAGAGAGAGAGAGAGAGAGAGAGAGAGAGAAAAGGGGGGAGGAGAGAAAAAGGAGAGAGAAAAAGGGGAGAGGGGGAGAAGGAGGGGAGTGATAGAAAAAAAAAGGGGGGGAAAGAAAGAAAGAGAAGAAGAGGGGAAAAGAGGAGAAAGAGAAGGAGAGAGGAGATAGATAGGAGAGAGAAGAGAGGGGAGAGAGAGGAAGAGAGAGGAGAGAGAGGGAGGAGAGAGGGAGAAAAAGGAGGGAAAAGAGAGGAGAGAGAGAGAAAAGGGGAAATTTTTTTCCGGGGGGGAAAATAGAAAGGGGGGGTTTGGAGGGACCAAAAACCCAGCAAAGTAAAAGGCACCCGATTTTTAGGGGGCCCCAAACCCCCCCCCCCGGGCCCCCCCTTCCCCCTTTTTCCCCTTTCCCCCCTCCGCCCTCCCCCCCCTCCCTCCTTCCCCTCTCTCTCCCCTCCGCCCTCCCCCCTTCCCCTCTCTCCCCCATGCCCCGCCATCATCACAGCCTCCATCTTCATCTCTATCCCGCCCTCTACGCACCTTTCTTACGCCATTTGAAGTATTGGAAGATGAAATGAGAATAAAGGGAAGAGACAGGTGGAAGTGGGGCACAGGGGAGTATAGGGAGGATGGGGGATGAAGGGGAGGGGGAAGAGGAACAGGCTAAGAGGAGGAGAAATGCAAGAAGGGGAGGAAGGGAGAGGAGGAGGAGAAGAGGAGGAGGAGGAGGAGAGAGAAAGAGGGGGAGGAGGGGGAGAGAAAATGGAGGAGAAGGAGGAAGTGAGATAAAAAGGAGGAGGGAAAGAAAGGGGATGAGAAAGCTTAGAGATGAAGGGAGGAGAGGATGGGGAGAGAAAAGAGAGGGGAGGGGGAGGAGGAGGAGGGGGAGGAGGAGGAGGAGGAGGGGGGGGAGGATCGGGTGAGCGAGATAAATCATCTGGCCGAAAAGGGGGAAGCAAACTTTTTTATTCATATTGTAATCGCGCGCGTTAACGTCGCGAGCCTGTAAACAGAACCGCGGCCTCTGGTGATTAATAGGCGCTGCGACCACGACCGCGCGCCCCCATCCGGACGCGCAAACACACGCGACGTGGACCCACCCCCCCTCTCTCTCAACTCCTCTCCCTCTCTCACCTCCTCTCCCTCTCCCTTCCCCCTCTCACTCTCCCTTCCCCCTCCCTCTCCTCCTCTCTCTCCCTCTCTCCCTCCCGTGTGTGCGTGCGCGTCTGCGCGGGGAAATTCATAGCCTCCGAGCCCAGGATATCCATCCAGATTTTTAAAAACAGAGGGGTAAGGGTTAGCTTTTTCTTTGCCGAAGGAGAATTCCAAAGAAAAAAAAATCCTTCGCCCGCAAATATTGGCACGGCGAACTAAGCGAAGACAGCGAGAAGGGGAGAGGAGGAGGGAGAGGGGAGAAGAAGGGGAGGGGAGGAGGGAGAGGGGAGAAGAAGGGGAGGGGAGGGAAGAGGAGGAGGCGAGGGAAAACTGGATAGAGAGAGAGAGAGAGAGAGAGAGAGAGAGAGAGAGAGAGAGAGAGAGAGAGAGAGAGAGGAGAGAGAGAGAGAGAGAGAGGAGAGAGATCTAGAGAGAGAAAGAAAGTGAGAGAGAGAGAACAAGAGAGAGGTCATCATGGAATCCTGATGACTTTGCCTCTCGAGAATAGGCGGAAGGGGAAGAAGGAAGGAGGAGAGAGAGAGAGAGAAAGAGCAAGAGATCGATCAAACAGCATAAGAAATCGAAGACGGATAAGATATGCACCAAAGATCTTTCGAGAATATGCGGGCGGGGGGGAGGGGGGCCGGGGATTAGAGGAAAGGGGAGCGAAGAAGAGGGGGGGGGCTGAAAAGTGGGGTGGGGAGGGGGGGGGAGGATCTTCGAGGAAGGCGTAAACACTTCAAGTTTTCCTTTTTTTCTCCTAAGGTATCCTAGCCGACGAAGAGGATTCCTTACAAGGCGCTGGCTATCGATTTGCGAAGGAAATGCGTTTTCTCGGAATAGGGAGCAATGTTTGCAAAAGCTCTTCGACGGTTCAATTTCTAAATATCTAAGAAAAAATAGAAAAGATATATAAAAAAAAAGAAAGATAAATCCCCATTGACCTTCTTAAATAATACATAAATATCTATTTTTTCCCCCTTGACCATCCCCCAACTCCCCCCCCCATTATAACCCTTAACCCTCCCCTGCAACTCCCCCTCCCCCTACCCTCTCTCACCCCTCCCCCATCTCCCCCAACCTCCACCCACATCCCTTCGTCGACACTCCGCTCTCCCCCCTCTCCCCCTCCTTGAAGATAACTATTTTATTGCCCTTTAGCAGTCGTTATCGCTGTTTACTCGTCACTGCAGATTAATTAATTGTGACATTAGCAATCTAATTAACCGCAATCTTCTACTTTGTCGCAATCCATTTGCAACGGCCATTTGCAACTAAAACAAACAATTAGGGGGTACAATGCGCGCTATCATAATGTCGATAATTACGATAGAGACCGACTATTCCAAACTAAATGAACACAAGTAACGAAAATAAAATAAAAATAAAAACAAAGCACAATAAGATAAAAATAAAACTTTCAGACCACCGCCTTCAACTGCACTTCCCCCCTCCCCCTCCCCCTCCCCCTTCCCCCCTTACCATCCCGCCCATCCTGATGATTCCAATTTCGTAATGGTTCCAATTGTCCCCCCCGCGCCTAAACCCCCCCCCCCCCTCCTTCCCTCCCCCCCCCACCCCCCCCTCCCTCCCCCCCCACCCCCCCTTTCCATCCCTCCCTCCCACATTCCCTCCCTTCCCTCCCACCTACCTCCCACACCCCCCTCACCCCTTCCCACACCCTTTCCTTCCCCTCTACCCCTCCCCTCCCCCCTTCAACTGACGTCACCCCCTCCCCCTCCCCCCATGGCTGAAGGACTCGTTCGAAAACTGCTCTAATTGGACCCTCTGGGGGGAGAGATTGGTTTCCAATTCGTGACTTTCTCTCTATCTTTCTCTTTCCCTTTCTCTTTTTTTTTTATCTCTCTCCTTCCTTCCACTTTCTCTTTCATGAACCTCTCCCCTGCCTCTCTCTCTCCTCCCTTGCTCTCTCTCTCCTTCCCCACTCCCTCTCTCTTTCTCTAATCTCTCCTGCCTCCTTCTCCCTCTTCCTCCCTCTCTGTTCCCTACCTCCCTCTCTTCCTCTCCTTCCTTTCCCTTGCCTCCCCCTCTCCCTCTCTCCTTTCCTTTGAATCAGGAGAACGGAAAATAAAAAATAAAAACAGGAAACCCGCGTCATTTATTCCCATCCGTGATACGAATAACATTAACAGAAAAAATAACGAGGAGGAAAATAATATTGAGTTAATATACAAATGATCTGTGGGTGCGCCGGGGCACAGTACGTGACGGGTAGTAACTAGGCCGCCGCCGCCGCCGCCGCCGCCCCTCCTCCTCCTCCTCCCCCCCCCTCCTCCCCCTCCTCCCCCCCCCCCCCCCCCCCTTCCCCCCCTTCCCCCCCCTCCTCCCCCCTCCTCCTCCCCCTCCTCCCCCTCCCCTCCTCCTCCCCTCCTCCCCCTCTCCCCCCTCCTCCCCCCTTCCCCTCCCCCCCCCTTCCCCCCCTCCCCCTCCCCCCCCCTCCCTTTCCCCCCTCCTTCCCCCTCCTCCTTCCCTCCTCCCCTCCCCTCCCCCTTCCTCCTTCCCTCCTTTCCCCCTCCTCCTCTTCTTCTTTTTGTTCTCTTTCTTCTTTTTCTTCTTGTTCTTGTTCTTCTTTTTCTTCTTCCTCTTCTTTTTCTTCTTCTTTTTCTTCTTCTTCGTCTTCTTCCTCTCTTTTCTTTTTTCTTTTTCTTCTTTTTTCGTTTTTCCTCTTCTTATTTAAGAACCTTCCACCATCCTCCTCTCCTTCTTCCTCCTTCCATTATTTTCCTCTTTCTTCCGTATGTCCTTTACCTTTCATATTCCCCTTCTCTCCCGCCCCTCTTTCGTTTCCCCTTCTTTTCATTGAGTACCTCTCCTCACCTCTTCGGTTTCTCCTTTTCTTTCTACCCCAATTTCTTTCCCCCTCTCTCTCCTTCTTTCCCTCTGTTCCCTCATATTCTTCCTTTCATCCATATCTCTCCCCTCTTCCCCTCCCCTTTTTCCCTCTCTCTCTTTCTCTCTTTCCCCTCTCTCTCTCTCTCTCTCTTCTCTCTCTCTCTCTTTCCCTTTACCCTCCTTTTCCCCCCTCCTCTTTCCCCTACTCTTTTCCCCCCTTTCTTTTTCCCATTTTTTTTTTTTACGAAATTCTTCTTCCTTTCCCCCCTTTCCCCCTTTTTTTTCCCCTTTTTCCCCCTTTTCCCCTCACTTTCTCCCTCACTTCTCCCTTTCCCTTCATCTCCTCCCTCACTTCTCCTCTTCCCCATTTCCATTACTTCTCCCCCTCCCTTTCCCCTCGCCCCCTCCCTCACTTCACTACCTGAGCCATCATGCTTGCAGAGAGTTTTCCAGATGGAAAAACTTTGCATCCACGACGACTGCTCTTGATGGGGAACATTGCAAAGTTGCGAATAGTTTCTTATCTGGCGGAAAGATTACAAGGGGAGGGAAGCGGGCAGGGGCGAGGG
Organism: Penaeus monodon; assembly: GCF_015228065.2. Lineage (NCBI taxonomy): Eukaryota > Metazoa > Arthropoda > Malacostraca > Decapoda > Penaeidae > Penaeus > Penaeus monodon. Next base: position 2,829,775 of record NC_051423.1, on the reverse strand, counting down.
CCGAGGAGAGAGGGGAGACGGGAGAGGGGAGACGGGAGAGGGGAGAGGAAGGGGAAGAGGGAAGGGGGAGATGGAAGGAGGGAGAGGAGAGAGGAGGGAGAAGAAGGCAGGGGGAGAGGGAAGAGGAGAGAAGAGGAGGCAGGGGGAGAGGGGAAGCGGGAGAGGGAAAGGGGAAGAGGGTTGGTGGGATAAAGAGGTGGGAAAGCGCTTCGGAGTTTACTTAATTAAAAAAGACAGGGAGAAAGAGATGTAAATGGCTTTACTGCATATTCTGAAAGTGGCGGACTAACACGCGAGTCTCGGCGGCAATCTTTCGGCTTAAAAACAAAGTACATTATCCACGTCTCTCTCTTTCACACCCTTATTCTACGTCTTCCTCTCCTCCTCCTCCCTTCATCACACAAGCGACTATGCCTCCACCTCTAACCCTCTCCATTTCCCCTCGACACCCCTTCCCCTACCTCCATCTCTACCCTTTCTCCCTTTACCTCCACCCCTCTCTTAGCTCTACCTCTCTCTACCTCCTCCCCTTTCCCTCCACCTCCCTTCCCCAATCTTTATCTTTACCCCTTCCCCTCCTTCTTCCAGCTTACCTCAATCCCTACCCCCTCCTCCTACTCCCCCCCCCTCCGAAGTCTTGCCAGCATCCAGCGCTGATAAAAAAGGAGATGAATCACAATTTGTCCTCTTTTGCCTTCCTCTCCTTTCATCCTCGTATCGCCCACATTCCTCCTTCCCTTCCCCTCTCTCTCTCTCTCTCTGTTGTTATTCTTCTTCTCGTTCGATTCCCTTTTCCCACGACAGCGCAGAACGGAAAGGAATGAAGGAAACGCCTCCTTGAAAGGACCTCCTCCTCCTCCTCCTACGCAGCTGGTCCTCCTCGTCTCCCTCTGCCTAATTCCCTCCCTTCCCATTTCCCTCCCCTCCCCTTCCCTCCCCTCTCCACCACCACCACCCTCTTCTCGCGTTCCCTCCCCTCCCTCTCCCCCCCCCCCCATGCCGTCTCAACCCCTTTCAAGCGCCCCACAATCAGTGCTGCCAGCTGTCCCGTCAACCATCTTGCCCTCACCCCCCCCATATTCCTTTCCCTCCTTCCTTCCCTCCCTCCCTCCCTCCCTCCCTCCTCTCTTCCTCCCTCCTACTCTTTACCCTTCACCCCCCCCCCCTCCCTCTTCCATAAGGATCACCGACCCAATGCAATGCAAACATGACCCCCCCCTATCCCTCCCGATCGCTACCTCGCCCCTCCCTTACCCTTCCCCGTGGACACAAAAGCTCGTGCAAATAATCATACATCATTGCTTTCTTTTACCCCTCCCCCTCGTTTCTTTCTCTCTCTCCCCTTTTCCTCTCTTCCCCCCTTTCTCTTCCACACTATCTCGCATGTCCAGTTTCCCTCCTCGCCCCTTCCTCTTTAAATCCCTTTCTCTCTCTTGCCTCCCTCCCTCCCTCCCCTTTTACCGAAACAAACTAATCATCCCCCCCCCCCATCTACGCTTCCTATCCCCCCCACCTCCCGCGATTAGTGCCATAAATCCCAGTTATAAAACTTCTAAGTCTCCTCAGTCAGTGTTTGAGCGACGGAACGCCTCTTCGGTCCTCGTTAATTCTGATTAAATTGACATTTTTTTTTCTGGACTTCCTGCCTTCCCCTCCCCTCCCCCCCCCCCCCACCACCAACCGCTTGCCACCATTACCGTCCGTTTGCAGTTTTATTATCCGATCCCTCACTCGGGCAGTTTTAATATCAATGGCAATTCTGGAATCAATTTTGCATACATACACACATACACACATACATACATACATACACATACATACATACATACATATGTACATACATACGTACATACATGCACGAAGCAATGAAATCAAAACAGCAAAATCAAAACAAAACAAAGAAAGAATCGCAGCGCACGACCAGACACGTGCAACTCGGGCAGATGAAAAATGGAAATTGCAAATTTTGTTCTTGCTTTCCAAAATGGCCGCAAGACGACCACAAATTCCGACTTCCCTCCATAAACCTCGCTCTCGGACTCGATTTGGCCGGACGCTCGACTGGCGCGCCGGCAGACGCAGCCGGGAGGAAGGAAGGAGGAAGGGGAAGGGGGGAGGGGGATGGAGGAGGATGAAGAAGAGGAGGAAGGGGAGGAGGAGCAAGAGGAGGAAGAGGAGGACAAGGAAAAGGAGGAAGAGGAGAAGGAGAGGGAGGAGGAGGGAGGAGGAGGAGGAGGAGGAGGGAGGGAGGGAGGGAAGGGAGGGAGGGGAGGAGGGAGGAGGGAGGGAGGGAGGAGGGAGGGAGGGAGGGAGGAGGAGGAGGAGGGAGGGAGGGAGGGGAGAGATTGAGAGAAAGAGAGAAAGAAAGAGAGAAAGAGAGAAAGAAAGAAAGAAAAGAGAAAGCGTCGGCGAGAGCAAAGGCGGTGAGCGGGAGCAGAATAAGACATAAAAGGAAGCGAACCGAAGGAGAAAAAGAAGTGAAAGAAAGACAGAAAGAAAAAAAAGTCGCGCAGTGCAAGCATGGGCAGGGGGGGAGTGTGAGGGGGGGGAGGAGGGAAGAGGGTAGGGGAACAGAAGCGAGAGGAAGGGGACGGGGAAGGGGATGCGATGGTACGGAGACTGAGAGGGGGGGGGGGACTTAGGGAGAAGAGGCAGGGGGGAAGAGGACTCAGGGAGGTGGGGGCCAGGGGGAAGGGGGGAGGGGGCACGTTCGTACGCGCCATCGAACGTGCGAACGAGCGCAAAACACACACGCCTCGACCTGCCAGCGGCCACAAAAGCTGCACCTGAAGAATGGCAGACAGTGATTGGCAGGTATTTTACACGTGTCGCGGGGAAGGGGGGGGGGGCATGAGGAGGAGGAGGAGGAGGAGGATGAGGAGGAGGAGGAGGAGGAGGAGGAGGAGGAGGAGGAGGAGGAGGAGGAGGAGGAGGAGGAGGAGGAGGAGGAGGAGGAGGAGGAGGAGGAGGAGGAGGAGGAGGAGGGCAAGGGGAAAATGAGGGGAAGGGATGGGGAAGAGGGAAGGAGGATGAGAGGGGGCAGAGGGAAAGGGAAGGGAAGAGAGGAGGAGAAAGGAGAAAGGAGTGGTGTAAGCAAGTGTGTAACAACCTGAAAGGCTTTTGAAGGCCGTAAGAAACTTTTCCGTGTTCTTTCCTTCTTCCCCTTCCTAATCCTTTCATTCTTCTCCTCCCCGTGTCTTCCGTTCTGTCCGTTTTCCTCCTCTGTCTATCTGTCCGTGCGTCGAGGTTTCACCAATTCTTTATCAACTTGCAACTTGCATAAAGCTCGCAACTCCGGTCCATCCCGAAGAGCAGGTTAGCTGGGTTTCAAGAGATGGGGGAGGAGAGAAGGCGGGGGAGAAGGTGAGGGAGAAGGTGAGGGAGAAGGTGGGAGGGAGAAGGCGGGAGGGAGAAGGTGAGGGAGAAGGTGGGAAGGAGAAGGTGAGGGAGGTGAGATGGAGAAGGTGGGAGAGAATATGAGAGAAGTGTGGGAGAAGGTGGGGGAGAAGGAGGGAGGAGGTGGGGGAGAATATGGGAGAAGAGAGTGTAGGAGAATAAGATAGAAGTAGAGAGACAAAACAGGAGGAGAAGGTGCGGGCAGAAGGTGAGAGAGAGAGAGAGAGAGAGAGAGAGAGAGAGAGAGAGAGAGAGAGAGAGAGAGAGAGAGAGGAGAGAGAAGAAAGAGAGAGAGAGAGAAGAAAGAGAAAGAGAAAGAGAAAGAGAAAGAGAAAGAGAAAGAGAAAGAGAAGAAAGAGAGAGAAGAGAGAGAGAGAGAGAGAGAGAGAGAGAGAGAGAGAGAGAGAGGAGGCGAGAGTGAGAAAGGGGTGAGATGGAGAAGAACACGAAACCGTATATGAGAGGAGGAAAAACAGGAGAAAAAGTTAACGAAGGTAGGAAGGGAGAAGAGAGGAAGAAGAAAACGAAACAAAAAAAAAAGAGAGAAGGGTGGAAAAGCGGAAAAACGAAATGGAAAAACAAGAAAGGGGGGAGAAGGAAAAAAAAAAAAGAGTGTAGAAAGGGAAAGAGAAAAATATATACCTAAAATGACGACGAAAAAGGATTCCTCGGGGATAGCGAGCCGAAGGAGGGAAAAGAGAGGGTCGAGGGGGAGGGAAAAGAGAGAGGGTCGAGGGGGAGGGAAACGGAGAGGAGGGAGGGGGGGGAGGGGGAGATAAGGAATAAGGGACAGGAGCTGAGGCAAAGATACAGTTTCAATTTAACCCTCCAGGGCAGACGTCACCGAGGAGCGTCATTCATCCCACCGAATTAGCATACCAACGAGGCAAGTCTACTTTTACAAGAACCCCTTTTACAAAGTATTTTACATGTGTTTTACAACTGTATCTAGCCCACCTTTAAGAGAGGAGAAAGAGAAAGGAGAGGGTAAAGGAGTGAATTAAAGCACAAGTATATCTAGTCTTTACAAGTACGTTACACGTATTTTACTGGGAGTCTAACCGTCCAATAAATATTTTTTTCTTTGGCGATGAAGGAACAAAATAATATCTGAATGTTTATTTCTGAGACAATTAGAGGAGGAGGAGGAGGAGGAGGAGGAGGAGGAGGAGGAGGAGGAGGAGGAGGAGGAGGAGGAGGAGGAGAAAGAGAAGAGGAACAGAAAAAATAAACCCACGACAACCGGCAACACCCCGAAAACCAAATATCCTTCCTCTCAGAAAACGAAACGAAACGAGAACAAAAACAACAAAGACAAAAACAAGCAAGAGGACCGAGCGACTCCGCTCCTGAAACTCGGTCCCAGCCGGCGACGAGAGACGGCGACGGGACAGGAATTTTGACATGACTCCTCCGGCTTGTTAATGTGTTTGAGAAGTTCCGTCCGCAGCGCATTATCCGGCTGTCCTCTTGTCCTGCGGAGGTGGAGGGGGAGGAAGGGGGAGGGGTGGAGGGGGAAAGGGGAGGGGTAGATGGGGAGGAGTGGACGGGGAACGGGGAGGGAAGGTGGAGGGAGTAGAGGGGAGGTGGAGGGAGAAGAGGGGAGAAGAGAGGGAAGGGGAAGGGGTAGAGGGATCATCGGAAGGTGGAGGGGTACAGGGGACGGGTAACGGGAAGGAGGGGGGGCAGGAGTGGGGGGTGGGAAGCCGCAGAGGTAAGAAGAGGGGAGAAGTTAGTTCGCCGGTTCCTCCCCGTTCTCCACAGATAACGAGGACGACAGAAGAGATGAATAGAAGAAAAGGTAAGAAGAAATGAAAGAGACAGACAAGAAGAACGTACGTGGAAAGACAATAGGGAGCGAGATAAAACATGAAACGTTTAAGAAGAAATACAAAAAAAGAGACAAACTTTTCTCTTTACATTACAACGGACACATCACATCACCAGATAACAATAATAAAAAAAATCCAATTAACATCCACAAAACAGAATTAGAACACACACAAAATAAACGTGGCATATACATATATATGTTGTTAAGAAACCTATCACCTGTAACGAATCCCGCTGATCGCCTCGGGGGGGAGCGAGCGAGGCGCCGGCCAGGACGCTAAAAGTCGCGCTATTATCGCCCTTATCTCGGACACGCGCAAGGGCCATTTGCCTTATCGCCCTCCCCGAGCCGCGATACGCCCCTCGTGATTGCAAACTGCTCACCTGGTGCATCGTGAATGTTGCTATATCTGCTTTGGACGACGTCGGTATTTTTAGAGGATGAACTGGCATTAGAAGTGGGAATTTTCTTTTCTTTTTTTCGTCTTTTTTTCCTATTGGGTTTTGCCATAAACTGGCGAGGATGGCGGTCGTCGCGAGATGAGATGGGGAGGAGGGGGAGGGGGCGAGGCAGGGGTGGAGATGTTGGAGGCCTGGGGGGTAGCAGAAAGGGGGGGGTTAGGGGAGGAGGGGAAGGGGACAGGAAAAGGAAAAGGAGACTGGGGTTGACACCGAAAAGGGGGGGGGGGCAGGTAGAAAGGGAGAGAGGGTGGAGGAAAAGAGGGATAGATATACAGATAGATAGCTAAATAGATAGATTGATAGAAAGACATATCGATAAGCTCGAGAAAGTTCAAGTGAAAAGCAAAAATCCCCCCTCCACGAGAGAGAGAGAGAGAGAGAGAGAGAGAGAGAGAGAGAGAGAGAGAGAGAGAGAGAGAGAGAGAGAGAGAGAGAGAGAGAGAGAGAGAGCAGGAGAAAGAGGAGAGGAGGCGACGGCCGACTGACCGAACCAGCGGCAGATTTCTTGCAAAGGGAACGAAAGGAAGGCTTGCGGCCGCGCCTCCCCCCCCCTCCCCCGCGCCCTCCTGGCTTACATTCCTCCAGCACCGCGGACACGTATCGCTTACGCAGGGAAACGCTACACGATCGCCTTACCTTTTTTTTCCCATCCTATCTTCTCTTCTCTTCTCTTCTCTTCTCTTGCTCTTCTTTTCTCTGCTCTTCTCTTCCCTGCCGCAATCTTTCTCTTAGTTACTGCTTCTCGTTCTCTTTCTCTGTTTCTCTGTCTCTTCCTAGTGATTTTCTCTATTAATTTTTTTCTCTCTCTCTGTCTCTCTCATCTCTTTCTCACACTTTCTTATTTCTTTATCTCTCTCCGTACCCATTCCTTCTCCCCTTCTTCCCATTCTCACCTCTCCCCTACCTGCTTAACCCCTTCCCCTTCCCCCACCTCCTTAACCCCTCCCCCCCCTTAACACTTACCACCAGCCCTTAGCGCCCTTCCCCCCACCCCTTAACCCTTCCCCCCACCCCTTAACCCTTACCACCACCCCTTAACGCCCTTCCCCCTTAATGGCCATCATCCACGCATCCATCGCCGTGACCCCCCCCCCCCATTGTTACGTCTAAGTTTACACAATCTCCCTCTTTCATCCGCGACGCGAAGGGACGACCAACCAAGGCTCAGAGGCCAACGCGCAATAGAGCGAAATAAACGCATAAACACACGGGGGAACGAAAATGAAAAGACAAGAGAGAAAGGAAGAGGGAGGAGTGAGGAAAGGAGAGAGAGAGGAGAGAGGAGAGGAGAGATTTGGAGGGAGGGGAGGGAGGGAGGGAGGGAGGGAGGGGGGAGAGGGAGGGGGGGGAGAGAAACAGACAAACAGACAAAAAAAAAGCAATAGACCAAAATAACCAGGAAACGGTCTGTGTCTCTCTCTCTCTCTCTCTCTCTCTCTCTCTCTCTCTCTCTCTCTCTCTCTCTCTCTCTCTCTCTCTCTCTCTCTCTCTCTCTCTCTCTTAAAAAAAAGCAAACCCGTCCTCAGCCGAAATTCACAATCCGCAACCGAGCAAACAGCAGCTCAAAAAGAGGGGGAAACAAAGAGGGGAAACAAAGAGGGGCCCAAAAACAAAAATCCCACCACACCAGCAATACAACATAAAGACCGCTCCGCCCCAGCCTCATAATTCCCGCTCGCTGCCAGCGTAACCTCATTGCACACCACATTATTGCAACAGTCTTTCTCTCTCTCTGCTAAGGACGAGGGGAAGGGGGGAGGGGAGAGGGTGAGGATGGAGGGGAGAGAAGTGGGGAGAGGGGGGAGGAGAGTAGAAGGGATGGAAGAGGGGAGGGGCGAAGGTTGGGGGGGGGGGGGAGAGGAGGAGAGAAGAGATCCGAGGAAGAAGAAGAGGAAGAGGAAGAGCAGAGTAGAGAAGAGATCCGAAGGAGGAGAAAAGGAAGGAGGAGGAGGAGGAGGAGGAGGAGGAGGAGGAGGAGGAGGAGGAGGAAGAGGCATATCCTACGTATTAATAAACTCGCAACGAAAAGACGGTGTTCCTTTCCCCTTCCCATATACCCCTCCCCCCCTCTCACCTGCTGCAACTTCCCACGCTCTTGCAAGAACACAAGAGGATGGGCGGGAGGGAGGGAGGGAGGGGGGCAAGAGGGAGGGGGGCAGGAGGGGGAGGGGGAAGGAGGAGGGAGGGAGAGAGGGGCAGGAGGAGGATGCGAATAAGGGAGGAGAGGAGGGAGGGAGGGAAGGAGGGAGGGAGGAGGAGGAGGGAGGAGGGAGGGAGGGAGGGAGGGAGGGAGGGAAGGAGTGGGGATACAAGAAAGAAACCCCATTTTCGTCAAACACTCCCTACGCAAACCGATATGAAAGATAAAATGATATAAAAAAAAAAGTAAAAATAATCTCAGTTACGATCAAACAAATCATTAAAAAAAACTAAAAGATTCAGTTACAATTTTCGCGTCACCCTGTCGCTATTTTTGCGGTTAGCGGCCCTTCGCCATCAAACCGCCAATCAGGAGCACAAACAATGATAACGAGGATGGACTGACAAGGAGGAGGAGGAGGAGGAGGAGGAGGAGGAGGAGGAGGAGGAGGAGGAGGAGGAGGAGGAGGAGGAGGAGGAGGAGGAGGAGGAGGAGGGGGAGGAGGAGGAGGAGGAGGACCAGGAGGAGGACCAGGAGGAGGAGGACCAGGAGGAGGAGGAGGAGGAGGAGGACGAGGACCAGGAGGATCGGGAGGAGGAGGAGGAGGAGGAGGAGGAGGAGGAGGAGGAGAAGAAGAAGAAGAAGAAGAAGAAGAAGAAGAAGAAGGAGGAGGCGCAAAAGATGGACGAGGAAAAGGAGTGGACACAGGAACAAAGAAGAAGAATGAGAAAAGAATACCAAAGAAAACGCCACAGAACAAAGAACAGCAGAAGCAGAAGCAGACCAGGAAGAGGCGGACAACAGATAAGAACAGGGAGTAAGAATTAGCGAAGGTAGAGGTGACGGCGCTGGTGATGATAATGGCCAGCAGGTAGCAAGAGAAGGGGGAGGGGGAGGGGGAGGGGGAGGGGGAGGGGGGGGGAGGGAGCGAGAGGGAGGGGAAGGGGGACGGGAGGGAGGAGAGGGGGAGGGAGAGCGAGAGGAGGGGGTAGGGAGAGGGGGAGGGAGAGGGGGAGGAGGGAGATACGAGGGGAAGATATACAGAGGGGGAATATAAGGGAGGAACATTCGATGGGAAGGGAGGTGGGGGGTTGGAGGGAGAGGGATAGGGGAGGGATAGGGGGAGGGGGAGGGGGGAGGGGGGAGGGAGGGATAGGGAGAGGGAGAGGGATAGGGAGAGGGGGAGGGAGAGGGAGAGGGAGAGGGGGAGGGAGAGGGAGGGGAGTGGGAGGGTCGGAGTGTGGGAGGATGGGAGGAAAGTAAGACGATCCTGCCCCTATATAAAGATAATGAGCTAAGGTTCACGGAGATGGCCCGAGGGAAGAGGGAAGGGGGGTGGGGGGGGGTGAAAGAAATACAAGGAGCGCTGGACCTCTTGCAACCCACCCCCTCTCTCTCTCCCTCCCTCCCTCCCTCCCCTCTCCTATTCTCATACCTAGCCCCCCATCCCCACCCTACCCCCCTCCCATGCTCCTCCTCCTCCTCCGCCTCTTCCTCCTCCTCTCCCCCTCCCCCTCCTTTAACTCAACCTCTACACCCTGAGATTGCGAACCGTGGCATAGCCTCTTCGATCCGAGATTGGGGGAGGGGGAAGGGGAAGTGTGAGAGCGGGGTGAGGAGGGGGTGAGGAGGGGGTGAGGAGGGGATGAGGAGGGGATGAGGAGGGAGTGAGGAGGGGATGAGGAGGGGAGAGGCTGGAGAAGAGGAGAGGGAGAGGTAGGGGAGGGAAGAGGTAGGGAAGAGGTGGGGAAGAGGTGGGAAAGGAGAGAGGGGGACTGAGCATGTTACGCTCCATTGTCTACACAGTGAGATTGGGGGGGGGGGGGATCTAAGCCATTTATTCGCTATGAAACTGGGTTAGTTTAAGCAACGTCAGGCGAGGGAGAGGGGGGGGGGGTAAATGTTTGGAAAGTTTTAATTACATATCCTGAACCACCATTGACGAAAAATCTATTAAAACACTAAAATTAATAACTATTATTACTACCACCACCACCACTACCACTACCACTACTACTACTACTACTACTACTAATAATAATAATATATAATAATAATAATAATAATAATAATAATAATAACGATAATCACAATAACAATCATAACAACAATAATAAAAGCAACAATAATAATGAAGACAATTATAGCAACGACAATACCGACGGCGATAATGAAGCGAAAGCAAAAGCCAACAAATAATTCAAGTGCCTCGCTCTCTGGATCTTACGAAGGCCGTCCTCCACTAAACTCGGCCTCACGACTCAGGGGGAAAAAGAGGAACAGAAGAGAAAAAGAATCACAGAGAGAGAGAAAAAAATTAAACAGAGCAGCTACCACCAAAACCAACAACTCCACCTCTTACTCCCTCCTCCTCCTCCCCTCCTCCATCCTCCCTCCCCCTCACCACAACCCCTCCCTCTTCCCTCCTCCATCCTCCATCCCCCTCCCCCTCCACCACCTCTCACTCAACCTCCTTCACCACCACCACCCCTTTCCCCCTCCCATACGCAGGACGCCCCCCCCCCCCCGCCCCCAATTCACCATGCATGCATAACATTCCCCCAGATGCCATTAAACTTGCACGGGGGGGGGGGGGGAGATCGCCCGCCCCGATAATCGATGCCGCAAAACCCTCGTTCGAGCGGCCACTTCACGCCCGTCCGCCCACTTCTTACGTGGTGGGCGTGCGGGCGGGGGGGGGGGGGGGGCGAAGTAGAGATATGCGGCGCGAGGGTGCTTAGAGGATGTTAGATATAATGATCTTAAAGTTAGCGAGGGGGGAGAGGGAGGAGAGGGTGGGAGGGGGAGGGAGAGGGACGGCAGGGGGTGTAGGAGAGGGGCGGTGAAGGGGCTTACAGAGAGCGGAGAGAGGGAGAGAGGAGAGAAAGAGGGAGAAGAGAGAAGAGGAAGAAGGGAGGAGGAGAGAGAGAGCGTTTTCTCAACCTCTCATTCCCATTTCCCCAATTCCCTCCCCATCCCTTACCCACCTCTTCCGATCTTCCTCAATCTTCCACTTTCCCCTTCCCTCCCTCCCCTCCCCTCCGCGCCATCATCGACTAAGAAGGCTCATTCTGCTTCCCAAAAGCCACAAAAGCCTTTCACAGGTGAAGGAAACTATGCGGAATAAGAAGAGCACGCCCACGCCCACGTCCACGCCCACGGTCCACGTCCACGCCCACTTCCACGCCGATAAGAGGTGCGGGCGGGAGCAATCGCGAGCCATTACCGCCTGCGCCCACCTCGCCCCACTATCAACGACTTTCAAATCCACCTCCGTCTCCACCGCCACCTCCATCCACCTATACGTCCACGCTACATCCACTTCCACATCCCCTTCTCTCCCCCACCTCCTCCTCCCCCTTCACTCCCCCTCCATCACCTGCTTCTACCTTGCCCCTATCCCTTCCTCCTCCTCCACCTATACCTCCTCCCTCTCCCCTTTTTCTTCACCTCCTCCTCCCCCTTCTCTTCCCCTTCTCCTTCTCCTTCTTCTCCTCGTTTTCCTTCTCGTTCTTCTTCTACTTCTCCTTCTTCTTCTTCTCCTCCCTCCTCCCCCTTCACCTCCCATCTCCCCCTTCACCTCCCCTCCTCCTCCTCCCCCTCCCCCCAACCCGCACAACACTTAAACCCGAGGACAACGTTATCGCGAAGGCGCTAGCGTTACTGCCGGTTATCAGTCAAACGTTTGGCGCACCTAGAGTCCACGTCCCCGCCCGCTTTGGGAGCATTCTCGCCCTTACGGCCACAATCTCCTGTAGGATATGGCTTGATTCTTTGCGGTTATATGATGGTAACCTTTTCTTTTCTCTCTCTCTCTCTCTGTTTATCTCCATCCCCCTTTTTTTCTTTCTTCGTTGCAATGGTAAAGAAGTGAAAGGAGGAAGATTCTGCGGGGGAAAATGACCATCACGTTTGTTTACTGCATCTCCATTACCGCAAAACTCTATCTCCTACTTCACACAGAGGAAGAGGAAGAAGAGGAAAAGGAGGAGGAAGAGGAGGAGGAGGAAGAGGAGAAGGAGAAGGAGCAGGAGAAGAAGGAGAAGGAGAAGGAGAAGAAGGAGAAGAGAGAAGAGAAAGAGAAGAAGAAGAAGAAGAAGAAGAAGAAGAAGAAGAAGAAGAAGAAGAAGGAGAAGAAGGAGGAGAAGGCTAAGAAGGAGAAGAAGGAGAAGGAGAAGGAGGAGGAGAAGGAGAGGAAGAAGACGAAGAATAAGAATAGGAATCAGAATGAGAACAAGTCTAAGAGAAAGAAGAAAAATGAAGCGGGTCCTCGGGAGGGATTCCGCGGCGGCATAAATCTCCGAGAGGGACATTTGCAGCAGATCTTGCCACGACGACGCCTCCCGATGCACCGGAGGAGCCTACTCAACGGGGGGGGGGGGATAGTAGTAGTAGTAGGTAGTGGTAGTATTAGTAAAAATAGTATAATAATAAAATAATAATAATAATAACAAAAATAATAATAATAATAATAATAATAATAATAATAATAATAATAATAAGACGAAGACGATAGACGAAGACAGAGAGGAAACGAAAAAGAAGAAAAAGAAGAAGAAGAAGAAGAAGAAGAAGAAGAAGAAGAAGAAGAAGAAGAAGAAGAAGAAGAAGAAGAAGAAGAGGAAAGACAAAGACGAAACGAAGAAGAAGAATACGAGAGACGAAGACGAAACGAAGATGAAGAAGAAGAAGAGGAAGAAGAAGAGCAGGGCGCGCGTCTGGCGACGCCTCAGAATTCCTCCCTCCGTATCTTAATTCCGGAACATTCGGAAGTGGCTCCAACACGAATTCCAAATTGTCGGAATTCGGTGCAAATGCCCTCATGTACAAGCTTATCTGCCGCCAATAATACTACACAACAGAAAAGGTCGAGATAGGGAGGAGGGGGAGGGAGGGAGGGAGGGAGGGAGGGAGGGAGGGAGGGAGGGAGGGAGGGAGGGAGGGAGGGAGGGGAGGAGGGAGAAAGGAAGGAGGAAGAGTGCAAGAAAGAGAGCGAATGAGAGAGAGAGAGAGAGAGAGAGAGAGAGAGAGAGAGAGAGAGAGAGAGAGAGAGAGAAAGAAAGAGAGAAAGAAAGAGAGAAAGAAAGAGAGAAAGAAAGAGAGAAAGAAAGAGAGAAAGAAAGAGAGGAAAGAAAGAGAGAAAGAAAGAGAGAAAGAAAGAGAGAACGAGAAAGAGAGAGAGAAAGAGAGAAAGAGAGAAAGAGAGAAAGAGAGAACGAGAACGAGCGCGAGAGCGAGCGAGGATCAGGCCCCACGAGGATGCTGATCGGGGCAGCGCGGGCGAGCGAGCGCGCGAGGAGAGGCGAAGCGAGAAGGAACAAGAGGCCTCGGGGTCGGCCCTTCCGGTGCGCCGCGGATGTTTATGAATACAAATTAACAACTACAAGCAGAGAAGGAGAGGGAGAGGAGGAGAGAGAGGAGGAGTGAGAGAGGTGGGAGAGAGGAGAGGTGGGAGAGAGGAAAGAGGAGGAGAGACGAGAAAGGTAGACGAGAGAGGGAGAGAGGAGAGAGAAAAAGGGAAGGGGAGAGGGGAGAGGGAGAGAGGAGGGGGAAGGGGAGGAGGAGAAAGGTAAAAGGGAGAGGAGGGGAGAGAAAGCGAGAGTGAAATAAGAGAGAACCAGAGTATATTGGCAAGGGAAGGGAGAAAAAATGAGGATGATAAGGAGGGAAAAAGTAAAGAGAGAGAGAGAGAGAGAACAGGGGGGGGGGGAAGCGAGGGGGTAGGTGAGAGAACGAGAGGAAAAGGGAAAAAAGAACAGAAAAACAAACAGAAAAGCGTCGACAAATGGAAAAGAAGACAGTAACTCTTCCTCCTCCTCTTCCTCCTTTTCCTCTTCTTCCTCTTCCTTTTCTTCTTCCTCCTCCTCCCCCCCCCCCTCCTCCTCCTCCTCCTCCTCCTCCCCCTCCTCCTCCTCCTGCTGCTGGGGGCGGCGGCGGAGGCACCAGGCATGAAGGATTGCTTAGCGGGAGGGATCTCTCCCCGGCTCTGATAAGGACGTGACGGCGCTCGCAACGACCCGCACGGCGCTTCACTCGGCTCAAAAAAAAAGCTTTTCATTCCGGTTTTTGGTAATTCGACAAGGGGAAAAAATGGGGGATTATGTTTAACAACGGAGCGATAAAAACAAATGAGGAAAGATAATCAGCCAAAAAAAAAAAAAAATGAGGGAAGAGATCTCACAAGACATAATTAACAATAATAATAATAATAATAATAATAATAATAATAATAATAATGATGATGATACAATATATAATAAAAGAAGGAATGCTTAAAATCAGACACAGACAGACAGCAGACACACACACACACACACAACACACACACACACACACACACACACACACACACACACACACACACACACACACACACACACACACACATAGGCCTACCCTCGTACCGGTCCGCGCCTGATGCCACGTCCAAGAACTCGAAAACAAACCTTTAAAAGAAAAGAAAAAAAAAAGATTTAGAAATAATCTGTGGCTGTGATACAAGAAAACAATAATAATAAAAAAATAGAAACAAAAAATAGACTCGAAAATGTTCTAAGAAAACAATAATAAAAAATAGAAACAAAAAATAGACTCGAAAATGTTCTAAGAAAAGAGAAATCGAAGGAAAAAAGAAGGGGAGGGGGGGGGCAGACGATAGGGGAAGGGGGGAGGGAGGCAACTGATAAGGGAAGGGGGGGGGGGGGGGGAGGGCATCGCTGTAGATGGCCAGGATAACAAGAGGCGTGACGGCACCGGAGAAGGAGAAAACAAAAAAATAAACAAAAAAAAAGAAATAATTTCAAAGTGGAACATTTCCTAGGCTCGGCGATCCAAGCGGAGACGAGGGAGACGCGCGATAAATGAGCTGATAAGGAAGAGGTCACAGCGATGGACAAAGATGGGAGGGAGGGAGGGAGATGGGAGGAGGGAGGGAGGGAGGGAGGGAAGGTGGGAGGGAGCATGATTGGTGGGAAGGAGGGAGGGGAGGGAGGGAGGAAGGGGAGGAAGGGAGGAAGGGAGGGAGGGAGGGAGGGAGGAAGGGAGGGAGGGAGGGAGGGAGGGAGGGAGGGAGGGAGGAAGGGAGGGAGGGAGGAAGGGAGGGAGGGGCGAGGAGGGAGGACGAAGGAAGAGAACTGGGGAGATAATGGAATGGGCAGAAACAACACCCCCGCAATCGCACAAAACGAGCCCAACTTT
Organism: Penaeus monodon; assembly: GCF_015228065.2. Lineage (NCBI taxonomy): Eukaryota > Metazoa > Arthropoda > Malacostraca > Decapoda > Penaeidae > Penaeus > Penaeus monodon. The sequence continues at coordinate 2,814,747 of NC_051423.1, read as the reverse complement.
AAAACCCCAACAAACAGCAACAAAACAACAACACAACAAAAAGTCAACAAAAAGTCGCTTGGGTTGTTTAGAGACAACAACCCGAAACGCTTCCATTTCCCTCCCTTTCCTTTCCCCTTCCCTTCCCCTTCCTCCCGATGACCTTCCCTCCCTATCTCCTTATCCCTTAACCCTTCCTCCATCTCCTCCCCTGCCTCTCCTCTCTCTAACTCTCACCCTCCCTCCCTCTTTATCCTTTCCTCCTTTCCTTCTCTTCCTCCTCCTCCTTCTCACCCTACATACCTACCTACCTACCATCCCTTCCCTTCCCTTTCCCTCCCCTCTCCTTTCCCCTCTCCCTCCCCTCTCGCTTCCCCTCTCCCTTCCCCCTCCCTCTCCCCTCCCTCCCCTCTCCCTTCCCTCCGCCGCGCACCCCCAGAGTCCCCCCTGGAGAGCGAACTTCCTCCACACGCCTCCGCGGCACCTAATGACACCCTTGACTAATTTTCGCACAAGATACAGCAACCTCAACTTCCCCTTCACTTCCCCTTCTTGTTCCTCTCCGACTTTTGTTTTCATCTTTATTTTTTTTATCTATTTTACTTTATTTATTTATTCTCTTTTAAGAGGGTGTGGTTGTTGTTTTCCTCGTTGTTGAACTGTGACCAAATAGTATTAATGCCATCACATTCTAAATCATTATTACCTTAATCTTTATTATCATTATTTTAGTTGTTGTTATGAATACCATCATCATCATGGAAATCAACACCATTTTTACCATTTCCATCATCATCAACATCCTCATTATAATCATCATATCATCATCCCGATCATCCTTTTTACCCCAATTATAATCTTCCTCTTTCCTTCCCTTCCTCTCCCCCCCCCCTTAAAGTGACCACCGCCTTTAACCCGGACTGAGGAAACAGGGAGCTTTAAAGAGCTTTTGTTTTCAAAATGCGAAGGCGGAGGCTTAAAGCTGCAAACCGAGCAGCTCAATGGAGAGGGACGGGGACGGGGAGGGGGAGAAGGATGGGGAGGGGGGTTGGGAAAGGAGAGGGGTAAGAGGGAGAGGGGGGTGAGGTAAAGGAGGGAAAGGGAGGGAGGGAGGGGGGAGGGGGAGGGGGAGATGAAAGCAACATTCCTACACAAACAAACTAATCTTTTACGACCATATAACTGCGCGGGGCACGTGCTTTTTAGAAAAGGGGAGGGGAGGGGAGGGGAGGGTGAAGGGTAGGGAAACAGGAGGGGAAGGGGAGGCAGAAGGGGTGGGGGATAAACGAGAAACTACCTTTCTGATTCTACAACCCTCCATCCTATCAACTCTCCTAACCCAAATTTCTTTCCCTTTTCCTCCCCCTCGTACTCCCCGTCCTCCTTCTCCTCCTTCTACTCCTCCTCCTCCCCCCTCTCCTCTTCCTCCTCCACCTCCCGCATCCCTCCCCCCCTCGCTTGTCACCTCCCCCGAGCAGCACTTTAGAGGGAAAGGGAAACAGACAAACAAGCCAAACAGATACATCCGGGGCTTAAAGGTACAGTCTGTAACAGCCATAAGCTCGAGGGAGAAACTCCTGCCCGGTTTCTTTCCCTCCACTCGTGCCAAATGCGGTGTGTGAAAATGCTTTCCTTCTCTCTTTCTTTTTCTTTCTTTCTTTCCTTCCCTCCCTCTCTCTTTTCTCTTTCTGTCTGTCTGTCTGTCCCTGCGTCTCTCTCTCTCTCTCTCTCTCTCTCTCTCTCTCTCTCTCTCTCTCTCTCTCTCTCTCTCTCTCCCCTCACGTCTGAAAAACGAGGAACATGCATAAATTTCTCGTCAGTTCTTTTTTCTCTCTCTCCTTCCCCAGTTAAGCCAATCTTTCTCTTCGTCGTATTTCTATTTTCAGTTTCCTTCCCCTCATGTTTCTTTTATTTATATTTTTTCTTCATTTGCTAGCACTTCTCATCTTTTGCTCACCCCTGTTCCTTCTTCCTCTTCCCTCCATCTCCTCCTTCCAACTTTCCACTCACTCCCTTCTTCCTCCTCTATTCCTCTCTATACTTCTCTTTCCTCCCATCCTCTACATTTCCTCCTCCTTCACACCTTCTTCCTTCTCCATCCCTCCCCCTCCTACACCTTCTCATTCTCACCTTCCATTCTATCTTGCACCTCCTCCCCCTCCATCTCTCCCTCTCCCTCCACCTCCTGCAAGCCCCGCCTCCACCTCCCCCCCTCATCTCCCTCTCTCCCCTCCACCTCCTCTCCCCATCCCCTCCCCTCTTCCCACCTCCCCCTGTGATAATCCAGCGTGTCCCCTCCTCAAGCAGGCACAAGCCACGATAGAAGGCGTTTTTTGCGCGGCGCCTCAAAGCAGCTCCCTGCCTTAACAGCCGTCGCCCGGTCTGTCACACGTCCGGGCGAGAGGGAGGTCGGCCGCCTGCCACTCGCACCCGATGACATCCTGCATTTTCGAAGTTTTCTTATAGTGGGAGGGAGGGACACGGGAGGAGGGGAGGGAAGGAGATAGTGGGGGGAGGGAGGGAAGGAAGATAGAGGGGGGAGGGAGGGAGGGAGGGAGGGAGGGAGGGGAGGGAGGGAGGGAGGGGGAGGGGAGGGGAGGGGAGGGGAGGGGAGGGGAGGGGAGGGAGGGAGAAAGAGAGAAAGAGAGAGAGAAAGAGAGAGAGAGAGAGAGAGAGAGAGAGAGAGAGAGAGAGAGAGAGAGAGAGAGAGAGAGAGAGAGAGAGAGAGAGAGAGAGAACGAAAGAAAAAACTGAAGGAATAAAACGAGCGAGAGAGAAAATCCTCGACTCGAAAATGGACATCCCACGCCCGCACAAGCGCCCAATAAACAAACGAGAAAGGCGCAAGAATGAAATAGCGGCCTCCAACCCTCCTAGATCAATCGAGGGCCGACACGCGCCGCCGTAAGTCAAACGCGAGAACACCAGCCCACTATCGGCCCGAGACGTCGAGAGTGAGCCGTCGAGAGGGAAACGTCGAGGAGGAGACGTCGAGCGGGAGAAGTCAAGGAGGAGACTTCGAACGGGAGACTTCGAGCGGGAGACGTCCGAGACAACATCTTGATGGCCGACACACGGGCATCCTTCTGGCTCCTCTCTCTCGCCCAGGTCGCTCGCCTGCTTGCTCGCTCGCTCTTCTTTTTGTCTCTCATCTCGTTTATCTTGTTTATTCCTGTCTGTCTCTGTCGCTTTCTCGGTCTCGGTCTCGTTCTCCCTCATTCCCATTCTCTCTCTCTCTCTCTCTCTCTCTCTCTCCCTCTCTCTCTCTCTCTCTCTCTCTCTCTCTCTCTCTCCTCTCTCTCTCTCTCTCCTCTCTCACCCCCCACTCACTCACTCACTCACTCTCTCTTCCCCCCGCCTCCTTTTCCTGTTATCTCTCCTCTTCTTCTCTCTCTCCCATTCTTCATTACTCCCCGTTTCAGTCTGAAGTGCAGAGAGAGATTGCACGCGGGATAAATCACGCTGGGATGTTCCTTTTACAAGCACTCGTCTCGCCTCTCTTTTCTTCCTATCCACTCGCTCTCCTCCTATCCCTTTAGTCCCCCCTATCCTTCCTTCCTTCCTCCCTTCCCTCCATCCTTCCTCCCCTTTTTCCTTCTTGCCACTTCTTTCCTACTCATCCCCCCCCTCACTCCTTCCTCCCTCCCTCCCTTCCTTCCCCCTCTCTCCCCCCTTCTTCCTTCTTCATTCCCCTTCCCCCCCCCTCCTTCCCTCCCTCCTTCCCCTCCCCTCCCTCCTTCCCTTCCCCTCCCTCCCCCCTGCCCCTGCCCGATCCAACGTGTAAGCTAAGCCCCATGTCGAAGTAAATCTGTCCGAGGAGATCGCTCGGGCTTGCCTCATTCACTTCGCTCTCCATTCCGAAAGAGGGAGGGAAAAAAGGAGGGGGGAGGGGACGGGAGAGGGGAAGGGAGGGAAGAGAGGAGGAGGACGGGATTGGGGTGGTGGTGGTGAAGTGGGAGGAGGAGGAGGAGGAGGAGGAGGAGGAGGAGGAGGAGGAGGAGGAGGAGGAGGAGGAGGAGGAGGAGGAGGAGGAGGTTGTTATCGCAGCCCTGCATGTCGTTCATTTATTTTATGTTCGCGGCGGAGATAAATCGGGAGCGAGAGGCGGGTCCGGCGCGGCGTGCATGCGGCCACCTGACGCAGCCGGGAGATAGCCGCGTCGCCATCGCTTACCGCCGACGCCGCGCCCCTCGCTAGGTGGGGGAGGAGGGGCTGGAGGAGGGAGGGAAGAGAAGGAGGAAGGAGGAGGGAGGGAGGGAGGGGAGGGAGGGAGGGAGGGAGGGAGGGAAGAGAAGAGGGATGAGGATGAGGATGAGGTACGGAATGATGGATAGAGAAGAGAGTGAGGAGGAGCTTTGAGGCGCCGCGCAAAAAACGCCTTCTATCGTGGCTTGTGCCTGCTTGAGGACTATCCTGAATGATAAAGTCGATATCAAACCACACTAAAAGAGAGAGAAAAAAAGAGAAAAAAAATCAAGTTTCTCTATCCTGTCGCACCAACGTCTCTAGGCCGACGCTCTCTGTTCCCAGGAGAGACCTCAGCGCCTCGACCCGCGATAACGAAGCTCCCTTTCAAAACCACTTCCCCGCCATCCACCCGCGGTTCTCAGTCAAGTCCACGTCAATGAAACCCTTAGTTCTAAAATCATGCCCACGACGATTAAAACCTCAGTTCTCAGTCGAGCCCACGTCCTCATCAACCCCAGTTCTCAGCCAAATCCACGACGATTAAACCCTCAGTTCTCAGTCAAGTCCACGTCCCCACCAAGCCCAGTTCTCAGTCAAGTCGACGTCGACGAAACCCGAGCACCTCTCTCCCTTCGACAAACCGCCTGTCTCTCCATCCTGACGCGGAGCCGAGGCGTGTGAACAGCCCGACGGTGAACACAGCCGCGCGAGGGCGAGCTCCCAAGACGTGGGAAATCTGGTTAAAATGGCGCCCACCTGTTGCAGCGCCTCTGTTTGCCGAGCGTTTAACCCGAGTTCATGCACAGATCTTCCGCAAGGAGCAAGACGAGGGCGGCGGTGGTGGTGACGGCGAGTGTGGGCGGGGGTGGGGGTTGAAGTCTAAGTGGTATGGGGGTTGGGGGGTTGGGGTTGGGGTTGAAGTGGGGGTGGGAGTGGAGGAAGTAGTTTGGATGATGGTGAGGGCGTGGCTGGGGGTGTGGGGTGGCGCTAAGTGGTTTGGGGGTGGAGGTGGAAGAGGTATGGAGTTGGGGTGAGGGTGAGGGTGAGGGCGAGGGTGAGGGTGAGGGCGAGGGTGGAGGTGGAAGTGGTATGGGAAGGAGGGAGTGAGGTTGGGAAGTGGAGGACGGGGGGGTGGGAGGTGGAAGGAGGGTCGTCAGACTTAAATAGCGACAAATAAACTGAAAACAACGATGCACCTGAACCCAAATCAATACCTGCCTAAACAACACATCATCAATAAGCCAAGACAAAAAATCGCCTCAACAAACAAGGCAAAACGAGAACCAAGAAAATGAGGTCCTTTCGAGACGAAAGGAAAATCCCTGAGGAGCCTTACCTTCTTGAGCGAGCCGGTGGTCGTCCCGAGGAAGAGGACGGTGTGGTGGGCGGTGGTGGCCGCCTGCACCGCCGACAGGCTGGTGTTGCGGTACAGCAGCGCCGCCCGCGAGTGGATCGGGGACACGCCCGAGATCTTGAGGCCGACCTCGCAGAAGTTGAAGATGTTGCCCATCGTCTGCAAAAGAGGGGAGACAAAATTAATTAGTCTGGGGTCTTGTTACATCGTTCCCTATTTATTCATTGATCTAAATCGATGGAACCTATCAACAGTGACGACGGATCAACCCATTCCGGAAAATTGGACCGGCCCTTTCAATCTGGCCAAACAAAAGACAAACGAGGTTCCGCCGCCACCATGCGGGCGCCGGGCCGGGCTTCCCACGACGCCATTATAAAAACAATAAGGTGTCATAAAATCAATCACGTGTAACCATAGCCAGGAAACGATAATGGGCCTGTTGAATCCGGCGGGCCTCGGCGCGCAGGCCCTAACGACGCCCATCGATCACGCTAACTAGCGAACAGCCAATATCTGTCCCGGAGAACAAAGGCGAGGCCCGGCGACACTCGTACGTCATCGCGACACCCGACAAGCAACTCGTGACCGAACGCGCCCTTCCTAATTAGCCGGCGCCTCGGATCGCCCGCCGGGAACGCCCGACCGAGACCCGAGAAACCCCTTCGCCTTCGCTCGCCAACGGCCACGGCGTGCGAAGAGGGCGAAGGAGGAGGAGGACGCCGGCCC